>NW_015165859.1:86630-103837 GCF_001447785.1 Gekko japonicus | reverse complement strand
ACTGCTGACAGGTCTAGCAACAGCAGCACTGTTGTCCCGCCCCGATCCAGATGCCTCTGGAGGTCATCCGTGAGAGCGACCAGCGCTGTCTCCGTCCCATGGCCAGGGCGAAAACCGGACTGGAAAGGATCTAGCGTGGAAGCGTCATCCAGAAAGCTCTGCAACTGCACCGCCACCGCTCTCTCAATTAACTTGCCCAAATAAGGCAATAGTTGGCCAATTCAGCCGGATCCAGTGATGGTTTTTTAAGGAGGGGGTGGACCATCGCTTCCTTGAGAGCCCCCGGGAACAGTCCCTCCGAGAGGGACTTGTTGATAATATCCCTGAGGGCACCTTGCAACCCCTCGCAGCCAGCTTTAATTAGCCAGGAGGGGCACGGATCAAGGCTGCAAGTGGTTGGGCGTACAGTAGAGATCAGTCTGTCAACTTCCTCTAGGCTGAGTGGACTGAAATAATCCAGAATGGAACCAGAAGACATGCATGGAGCCTCGAGTTCACTCACTGTCTCAACTGTGGCGGGGAGGTCACGGCAGAGCACCAAGACTTTATCTGCAAAATAGCTCGCAAAAGCCTCACAGCTGATATCCAATTCCCTAGTGTTTTGTCTGCCCTGTGGCAGAGCTGTTAAAGACTGAATTGTTCTAAATAATTGTGCTGGGCGTGAGCTGGCAGACACAATTGAGGCTGCGTAGAACTCCCTCTTCGCAGCTTTGACTGCCACCTCATAGGATTTCATAAACGTCCTATAAGATGCTCTTGTTGCTTCGTCGCGAGTGCGCCACCACTGTCTCTCAAGCCGTCTATAAGCCTTTGCTTCATCAGCCTCAGCTCCTGGGTGTACCAGGGAGCCAGCCTTGTGCACAGGCACAGAGGGTGTCTGGGAGTGATCTCATCGATGACTGTGGAGAGTCGGTTATATCAGTCCTCGACTAGCTCATCTAGTGAGCCGCCAGGGGGCATAGGATCCCGCAGAGCCATCTGAAGCCGCACTGAGTCCATTTGGCTCTGCAGGCGAGCTAAAATACGCTCGCCGCCAACACAGGGTTGGGGTGACACATTCACTCGGGCCCTCAGGGCATGGTGGTCCGACCATGGAACTGCCGTAGCAGTGATCCGGTCCACTGTAACCCCCGCCGCGAAGATCAAATCAAGCGTGTGACCAGCTCGGTGAGTGGGGGCCGTTACATATTGGGAGAGTCCCAGCGCCACCATGGACGACATCAGGTCCGACACCCGTGAGGAAGCCACATTGTCGGCATGGACATTGAAGTCACCCAAGACTATCAGTCTAGGGTGCTCCAATGCCCAGCCTGACACGGCCTCCACCAGGGACGGCAGACTGTCAGGCGGTGCGTTGGGCAGACGGTACACCAACTAGACAGCCAAACTCTCCCTGGTTTCCCACACAAAGCCGGCACACTCAATGCCTGTGAGCAGGGCCGGCTCACCCACTAGGCGAACTAGGCATTCGCCTAGAGCACTGGGCCCTGGATGGGGTGCCAAGCTGTGCCTCCCCCCCTTTGGTGGCGGCGGGGGCAGGGGGGACAAGCGGTGGTGGCGGCAGCAAAAGGGTGGCTGGCTCCAGAGGTCTCCAGGTCTTCAGGCACCACCGGGAGGTTGGCATCTGTGCCAAAAGGCAGCCTCGCCTAGGGCGCAGAAACACCTCGAGCTGGCCCTGAACACGATGCACCTCACAGCACCATTCTGGCTGCTCGTGACCCAACCAAAGGGATTCTCAAAGGCAGTGCTTTGAATCTGTCTACGTTTCTCTGACAAAAACTCACTGTTTCGCCCTAATAAACCTTCCTGGATTTTCAGGTTAGAAGGGGACATTCAAGAGAAGACTCCTGATCTTAACATCTCAACTCTTCGAATAAAGTCTGAGAATGGGGAGAAGACATATATCATCAGAATGCCATTCACAGAGACCATTGGAGACCTGCGGCAGCACCTTGCCCAGAGCAGGTAGGAATAGGGGGCATTCTGGTGGTTTTTGTGGCTAGTGTTTGTCAGCATGTGTTGAAAAAACATCTCACTTTGCTGACTTCTGAATCTGAATCGGAAGGTCTGTGTTCAGTAATAAGCAAAATTAGGAGGGAAATGCATGTTTGCTCATTTCCCCCAATTTATTCAGGCTGTGAAGTCTTGTGGCTAGGTGTTGTGAGTCTGTTCTGCTAGTAGAAGTATTTTCCCTGATGCAAGACACTCTTCTGAGCACTTTGCATTGCAGGCAAGCACTTAACTCAGAGGATAGTGCTTCCACAATGGATCTGCAAGATCAATGCTAGATGTTTAGGTGGTGCGGAAGAGAATATGTAAGGGACTAAGGACCTGTATGGTAACTGCGGTGGCTCAAGTGGTTAAGACGCTGAACTGCAGGCTGTGGAAGGTCGGTAGTTCAGCAGTTCGAGACCTGGGTTGCCGCATGATGAAGTGAGCTCCTGTCTCTAGTTCCAGCTCCTGCCAACCTAGCAGTTCGAAAGCAAGATATTGCAAGTAGATAAATAGGTACCACTTCGGTGGGAAGGTAACAGCGTTCCGTGCGCCTTGGTGTTTAGTCATGCCGGCCACATGACCACGGAAACGTCTTCAGACAGCACTGGCTCTTCGGCTTTGAAACGGAGATGAGCACCGCAACCCTAGAGTCGGACTCGACTGGCTTTCGAGCAAGGGAATCTTTACCTTTAAAGTTGATTGACCTATCTAGCCAAGATGGATTCAGACTCTCCCCCCATCCTCAGTGTTGCTTATCACTACACTGTTTCTCCTTCTCTCGTGTGTCCTCCCCCCACCTTGTCTAGCTTCTCCCTAGTTTTCCTGAATGTACCCTACTCATATATTTTGACCTTTGCTGATGGAATGAGGAAGAGTGACTATTTGTCATGTGCCAAAATGATAGCTCCCTCCATTTCCTCACACTGCCCTGCCCTTTCCATGAGGCTGCTGTTCTGTTTGGTGTTATTTTACAACTGTAATCAGCTGGGCAGAAAATACTCAGGATCCCGGGAAATCTTTAACAGCCCAGCTAGTTCCATACTCAGTAGGTGTGGTAGAGCCAGCTGGGAAATGATAGACCACCTGTCCCAGGGGATGACCTGCAAAAGAGCTAACTCTGGTGGGCCATACAGAGAAGCTGCCTAGCTCAGCTGCAGAAATACTGAAACTGCTGCAGATAAGGCTGTTATGGCTCCTCCTTTTTGTTTAACTTCCCTTGACATCTCTTTTGGTCTAGCGACTTGCCAAAGAATCTCTCCTGCAGGGTCTAGATCTCTTCTCTTCCCACCTTTCTCTTCAAAATCCTCTAATGATGTCTAGAGCTGGCCCCAAACAAAACTGAACACCGGGCAAGGAACATCTGTGCCCCCTTCCAATTTTTGTTAACTTCTGAATACTTAATTTCTTTTCGCTGATGCACAATTGATAAGAATGGATTCTCCCAGTCATAACACAAGATTCAGGAAACCCAAAATGAGCATTGTGTTAATAAAGGCTGGATTCTTTCCCATGTAATGAATTTATTTTTTATGGTATTACAATCATTCACATGTCCACTTTATTGAACGGGCATTGGTACAGCTTTTCCCCATGAACTAAAAAAAAATTAGAAATGAGCATCAATGCAGCACTGGCCATGCATCTCAGCACTGTCAATTTTACAACGAAAGAGATGCCATTAAGCTGCAAGAGTACAATCAGGGAGTTAAGGAGGAAGCTTATGCCAGGTGCCCCCCCCCCCCGGCCTGATTCCCTGGCAAGTGTCTGGGTCACCTGCCCCTAAATCCAGTGTCAGACTAGGATCTGGGAGAATGAGGTTTCAATACAGGAGCTCTGTAGAGAAGCTCGTCACCTACTTTTGTATTAAAAACTGGCCACCTTTGCTGTAAAAAACCTGTATTATGGTCTTTGTTGTAACAAAACCCTTTTTTCAGGATTGTAAAAATTAAAAAAGGTATTTGAAGGATTTATGGATTTAAGAACTTCTGGCAAAAAGCTTAATAAAGAGGAATTATAAGGAGGTTTTGAAACAGAAAAGGGGATAATCATCTTTCTAATTTTTTATTTTCAATTTTATCTTTGATAAAACTGCATATGAAGTAAAGTTACTAGTTCAAATCAAATAAAACCTTTAATGGCATACAGAATAAACTAGGACAGATTACAGCATTGTCAAAATAAGAGTAGTAAAAAGAAAGAATTGCAGAGTTAAAATTTAAATATAACATTGCATCATCACTGTGTCTTATCTTGACGAATCTTAATAGCACATTGAAGAAATGAAACAACCTTCTCAGTTATGCGAGGAAAACCATCATTCGAATATATTGGACCTTAATATGATCAGACAATCCCAGCTTCCCGCCAAAGATGCGGCTTAAAAAACTAGTACCTCCGAGATACTAGTTTCCGGAAACCACAGGGCAAGGGCGGGCATCTGATTAAGGAGACCGGGGGGGGGGGGCTTTCCGGCTGCTGCACTGCTTCTCCCGGCTGTTGCTTATCCGGAGCCTTCCCTGTTTGCCCTCCCCAGACACGCATGCGCGCACGCAGAGCCACCTCCTCTTTTCTGTAACCCCCCCCACACTCCTGGCTCGGCCTGCTCGAAAGGAACTCTCTGCACCGGGCGGCAGAGGAAGAGGTGCAGGGGGGGCGTGGCGGGAGGGCGGCCCGGCCGAAGCTCCTTCTGGAGGGGACCGGACGGAGGACACAGTTTGCATTCCTCTGCAGCCCTGGAAGGGGTTAAACCCGTGTGATTGGCACCTCCCCCCTAACCACGGGACCTCGACGGGACATCTGATTGTGCAGCCAGCGTTATTTTGCTCCGGGGCAAACAGCCACGCTTCTCCCCCACATTTTCTGGCCCGTGTGACCGGAGCCAAGGGTAATAAAAGAGGATAGAATGTTACTAGTTAAAGAGACTAGACTGCCGTGGGATTATTTTTTTGTTTCTTCTAAAAGACGGTACTCAGTTGGGGGATCTTATATAAAATAAGGTGATGACTCAGACTGTGACTTTCATTGCTATGGTGATATGACTCAAAGCTGTGGAGAGTGAAAAGTGAAAGTACTTGATTTATAAAGATGCAAAACCTGTAAGATTTGTTTTAAGACTTTATCCTACAGTGGCAAATACTAGAAAAAAATCAGCCAGATAGGCTTAGACAGAACTACCTGTAGAGAAGATAGTTAAGTCGGATATGATTCAGAAATTATTTGAACTAATGGAAAATAAGATGGAAGATCTTGGAAACAAAATATAGAATCTTTTGAAAAAAGAATGGATGAAAGACTGGTAAAGGTAGAAGAGGAATAAAGCACATATCTGGCAAGGTAAAGCAAATCAATGAGAAGGTAGTGACTTTAGAGGATAAAACAGAAGCCATAGAGAGCTGGAAAGACAACTAGACAATTTGGCTTTGATGGAACTGAGAGAAAAAGATTTAGAGCTATGTCAAATGCTCCAACATTTTAATTCAAGATTAAAAATTGGCAATGCAGATATAACAGTTCTGAAAGAAATCCCTATCAGAATTCTACGTAATAGAAAAGACTGTGCCTTCCTGATTGAAAAATTAATACAGAAAAAGAATTTTTTGATGGGCTACTTTGGAGTGTGTGATTTTTACTTTTAAGAAACAGAGATTCAGACTGAACTCAGTTCAAAAAGTGAGGGATTTCTTAGAAAGATATAAAAGAGATCTGAAGGAGATGCAAAGGGAAAGTCCAGCAGAACCCAGACGGAACAGTGGGAAAATATATGGTTAAAAGGCTTGAAATTTTGCATAAAGTTTTAGCCTTAAAGAGAACTTTTATAAGATGATGTATCGTTGGTACATGTCTCTGGAGAAACTGGCCAAAATCTGTAAAGGTATTTCAAGTCTGGGTTGGAAATGTGAACAACATGAAGGAACATTTTACCATATGTGGTGAACATGTAAGAAGGCTAAATTTTTTGGATACAAATTCAGAAGATTTTAAAGATTAAAATACAATTGAAACCAGAATATTTTATTTTGGAACTAATGGACACTCAGCTGGAAAAAAGCCATGGAGCTTTGTTTTTATATATGACAACAACAGCGAGATTATTATATGTGCAAAAGTAGAAGAGTCCAATATTGACTACAATAGGGGAATGATGGGTGAAGGTGTTAGAACTTGCGGCAATGGCTAAACTTACTTCATTGATTAGAGAAAAGACAATAAGTTCGTTTACTGCTGATTGGAAACCTCTTATAGACTTTTTGCCTGAAACCGATCATAATGAATTGATTATTTGTGGGTTCAATGAATAAGGAATTTAGACAACAGGGAAAAAAATCTTTGTAAACATCGAGTAACAGAAAATTTTATAATCATACTTATATTTGTCGCAGAGAAACTCTGAAACCTCTTCTTATAGTTATAGTTTTTCCTTTTTTTCTCTCCTTGTTGTTTTTCTTCATTATTGTTCTTCTTCAGTTGAAAAAAAAGATGGGCCCTCAAGGCCAAATAGTGAACTCCTACATAACAAAACTGAGTAACTTGCTCTACAGATTTCCTATTAACTTGCCAATTATACTTATTTGGGTGATTAGATTTAGAGAACACCATCACCTTAGATTGTTCTTAGTTGATTTGTCAACCCTTCTACAGGCTTTTCCGCATTCTCATTTTCCTTCTCAGTATGTTCCTGTTGCTGGGGGGGGGGGGGGGGCACGTTCCTGTTCCGCACATGTTTTGCTCCCTGTAGTGGTTATTTCGATTTTATATTGCTTTATGTCCAGCATAAAAACCTGCAGTTTAAATCTGCAGGGAGATATGCCAGACATAAAGTCATGAAATATCAAATAAACCACCAGAAAGAGCAAAACACTCATGGAACAGGATCACTGACCCCCCCCCCCCAGCGACAGGAACACACAAGCAAAGAAAATAAGAATATTCCGAAAAGGCCTTCAACAGTCCGAAAAGGCCCACAGGAGATCTAGCTAACAAAAGCGTAATAACACGGTTATTGGGATGTTAGCCAATATGGGAGAATGGAATTTTGGGTTTCTTAAAAAGGATGCCATATGATTTATATACAGATTAAACAACAATGGAACTAGCAGGTATCCTTGCCAAACGCCCTTCTATAAAGGGAAAGAATTGGGCAACTGGCCTTCCAAACTACAGTGGCTCCGAGCCAAAGGCGAATCATTTACCTTCTTAATTAACTATAACAATCTTTGGTCAGTTGAATATTTCCCACATTTGTCATTCAGTTCCCTTTGGCACTGAATCAAAAGCCACCTGCAGATCCATAAAAGCCATGTATAAATTGCTTCTTATAGTTAATGTATATTTCTTGGCTAAATGATATAAAACTAAGCCATGATCTATTGTAGACCTTCCAGTAACAAAGCCAGCTTGTTCAGGACCTAGAATCTTTTTCAGAGATGACCCAGTCCAATAATCTCTGTAATTACAAAGAGGCACGGAGTTTTTCTAATGAAGACAAGAGACTACTTGGACAGTAATTAGATGGAGTTCTCCTATCGTCTTTTTAAAAAGATAGGCACTATAATCACTTGTTTTCACACACTTGGGATTATACCAGTTTCATTTATTACTGAAAAAATTGGAGCCAGAAAAGAGCTCCACCAGTCTGTGACCCCCATTCTACCATGGAAGCTGGCTGAATGATCTTGGGCCAATCACACACACTTCCACCCACCCAACAGGGTTGTTGTGAAGATAAAATGGAGACTGTTGTAAGCCACATTGGGGGAAAGTGGGTATAAAAGAAGTAAATAAAATTACTTGTAAGTTACCAATGTTGGGTTTGGTTTAAGAGGGCTGGAAAGATACACCAGAATCTGTGCAATTGTCCTTTGCAAATGCTGACATCAAATGTTCTCGAGTATCTGCCAGACCATCCCCACAAGTATTCGATAGCCAGTGTTCAGAATTGTGATACTTAATGTTACACATTACCTTTATTTGATGCCACATTTCATGTTGGACGTTTAGGGTCTTGATAGATGGCAGTGCAATAGATTTTGGTAGTTGACTGCTTAGTTGATGCCTGCTAAAATCACAGTTGTGATAATATTTGAACATCAAAGCAAAATTTCATTCTGAATGTGTTTTTTAAAATCTTTTATTTATAGAATAAATAAATTTTTAAATCTGAATGATAAAGTACTTTGCAGACAGACTCCTTTGTCATTTACAAGTCCTGTTCTGGTTTTCTTCCAGGGGAGGAGAGCTGGAGTCATATGAGATCCTCAGCATTTTCCCCCGGCAGGTGTACAACAACAATGCTATGACCCTGGAAGAGTGTGGGTTGGTCCCCAATGGCTCCCTTCTTCTGAGGAGAAAGGTCTCTCCAACAAAATTGCCAGGACAGCAGCTGTAACAGTTTACAGCGGATGATTCATCAGGCTTGGCTGCCGTTCATTTCCCAAGGAAGTAATGTCCTTCATTCTCCTTCCCTGGTTAGCCTCCCCTCTTGGCAAGAAGACTGTTACTTATGATCAGTAGGAGCCATGATAGGACTGTTGTCTATGTTACCTAAGTGTCAACTTTACTTTATGGAGAAATGTAGGAGTGCACAGATAACTTTGTTCCCTTGCATTACTGTACACCCTACCCCAATCAGGCAAGTATTGCCTTTTCCTGTTCTGGCCAGCTGGAGGGTGACCTAGAACTAGATATAAGCCACAGAGACCCTAAGTGGTACACTTGGCTGCTTTCCACATTGTTGCTGAGACTCTAAGCCCGCTGTCTTATTGGGACCTATGCAGTGTAGGGCTCCCAAGGTTGTGTGCTGCAGGATAGCATCCCCGAGAACACGGTGGCCTATCCTGGGGGGTGGAAGGACACGCTAAGTCAATCAGGTAGGGTACAGATACTATTTCATGCCCTATAATGGGAAGGTAAAGCAGAAGAGGACCTGGAAGCCTCACCATCCAACTGCTCTTCTTGGGAGTGATGTGCTGGGAAGGGCAAGCTGGACATCCAGAACAGAAACTCTTCCCCTCTTTCAAGAACGGTACCTAGCTTCTGGGCCAAGCCCACCTATTTTGCTCAGCCGAAGGCTGTGACTGAGTTCAACCCCGCAGATTTGACAGAGTACTGAATTGCTCTCTTCCTACAACATGGACAAAGCACTAGGTCATCCAATTCTACCTCCATCCCCGCCAGGTAGATGTTGTTCACTTAACATTCATCTGACCCCCATGGTAAGCTGGCTGCCTCTTTCAGGGCCAGGATAAAGTTTAAACCATTTTTTTTTTTTTTTGCAGGGCTAGTCGTACCCCACAATTGGGAGGTGGGGGCAGCCACAGAGCTCGGTCGTTTACGCTGCCCGTCTTCTCCCTCTTAACAAAGACCAGCATTAGATGGATACTTTCTCTGGTTCTTTCAAATAGTACAGAAGGGGTGGGTGGGTATATAAGTTGCTTATTTACAGTCCTTACAGCTTTGTATTGCTGATGGGGGGGGGGGAGACTGAATGCTCCCTTCAGCACAGAAAGATAAAGAAACGTTTTGTTTAAAAACAGAGTGTCCTGCCTAGAGTGGTGTTGAACACTATATGGGCTTGGTCTTTTTCCTGCTGTGTTTACCTTTCAAGAGGGCAGGGCACCGCTGACAGAAAAGTCTCCCACGTATGCAAATCTCTCCCCTCCCCTTTAAATTGTACCGTTCCTGAACACAGACTTCAGCCTGTACTCGACTGGCATGTCAATGAGTGCCCCAGCAGCCTAAAAGTAATCGAAAGTCAAAGTCTTCACAGGCCAGTGCTAGACTCCATTCCCTTTGCATAACAACTCAGGTCACTGAACCAGCAAGGTCTTGTCACACAACTGCATTCCCCCACCAGCAACAAATCTTCCACTTCTCATACAGCAGGAACATCCCTCCATTCTAACAGAGCAGCTTACTGGCTCCCTATGTTGAACCACCTTTGAGAAGCCAAGGTGTTCTCTCAGTGACCACGAACAAAGGTTTATCTAACTGGATTTACACAAAGCATAATGAATGGGTCTTGCTCGTCTTATGCCGTGCTCATGGAATGACTGAGAGTGATCCTAGTGTTCTTCCATGAGATACTCCTGAGTCCATCTGTGGCCTTGTAACTCCAGAAAACACATCAAGATGCTCTATGCCAATAAAGGTTTTGAACTTGATATCAAGATGCCGCGAGAGAACAAAGTAATTTTAACAGGTAGTTGAAGCAGAGATAATACAGATTTCATACTCCTTCCACCCCAAGCATGGATTTAGTACAGCAGTCAGGGCTTTATGGTTTAGGTTTTTAAACTCAGGTCTACTTGCCTTGTTTTGGATGGCAATTAGAACCACTCAGTTCATCCTTCCTACTTTATTGGTTTAATTGCCGCCCTGTATCTTTCCTATCCCTTGCACAAAATCGTATTTTAAAAATACAAACTAACTGAGGACCGCTGTGCCAGACCTTTTCTGGCACTTGAGCAAAGGCATCTTCTTTGGGCTGAGCCACAGTGATGAATGCACTTAAGCCTACCCAACAGAGCTGGCAAATGGATTTTGGAATCAATAAGCAGGGTGCCACTCAAACATTTATCTCCCAAGTAAACATGTTTTTAAAAACCACAGGAAGCCACAACAGAGGTTTTTAAAGCAACATTTAATAGCATCTCAGAAGAGAATGCCCTTTTACAAACTTTGCTTTTAGCGGGGGGGGGGGGGAGATCACAAGAAACAACCAAAAATGCACTTGGTCCATGTTTACAAAACGCCCGCTCCCAAGAGGAAAGTATCAGTTTGGGTGCAACAGCTGCTGACAGAACAGACATCTAGTATGCTGGTCATTGGCTGTAAAATAAAATTGTTGATGTTGTTGAACAGACATCTGAAGTCATACAGATTCTATCCGGGCATTCTGTGACGACCCTAAATGGAATCTGAGGTCTCACCATTGGCTTAAAGCGGCTTTCCTTAAGATAGGTCTGGGCTATGCTGAAGTAGTTTTAAGACACACACAGCCCCTATTCTTCTGGCCCAGAAGGATGCTTCAGCCCACAACCTGGTGCAGTGCTTTTGCATTACTGTGTAGCAAAAAAGAAAAAAGCAGGCTCTCTGCCACACTTCTTTCCCACAATGGAACCAAAGAGGAAGTGTGGAAATGAGTCAGAGGCAGCACCCAAGCCCCACATTCAGCTTTTATAACAAAATGGGGAAGAAAAACTCAGATCCCAACATCCTTGGACTGGGCAGATTTCTCTGTCCAGGGAGGCACTAGAAACAAGGCCCCGGCTGCATTCGAGGGAATGTGCAAAGTGTCTTTGGGTGGATTCCCTTTCACGGCCATACAGAGTGAAGCAGGCAACAGAAGTCAGGCAGCTGGAGGGGGGAGATTTGGATGCACAGGACTGGGACAGGTTTGAGGCTGACTTACAAGGTTACATGGTGATCCATCCGGAATGCAAAGTTCAAGTTTTGAATGGGGTGGGGGGGAGAAGGAACACACTCAGGCTAGCTTCAGGAACTCATGCAGGGTGTTCTGTTCCACCGCTTCCACAAACAACTCATAGTCCTGTGCCAGATAGGAGAAAAAAAAGAGGCAAAACTCAGATTCAAGGATTGAGAGGACAAAGACAAAGGGGTGGATCCCAAGAATCGTTTCCACCAGTGGAGGTGCTTTTCTCCAATGCCAGGAGCCTTCCACTTGTGCAGGACAAGCATCTCCCATTGGGGACAGTTCCTTCCACTGGAGAAAAGCACCACTGCTATTTGAACAGACCACCAGATCCAGCCCTACAGACGAACACACTAGTTTGATAGCTCCAGGCCACGAGGAACTGAATGAGTTTTCACACTCCAGAAGAGCATTCCTCTAGAGCAGGAGCGCTCTTCGAGCATCTTCTACCCCCATTTACTTTTCTCTAGTCCTACTATCATGGTGCTCGGCAGAAACTGACAGTGAAAGAGTGGGGGCCCTGACTGGACGGAGTTCTTCCGTACACTTCTGCTGTGGACAGTGTTTAGAACTTATTACAAAGAGAACAAGGAAGGCTATGTTAGCCAGAGACAAAGGCTGTGGAATAGAGATAAATCTGCTAGGCTGAATCGAAAATGTTGCTTGCCAAGTGAGACTTCCCTGCCTTCTGCCTCTTAAACAATAGCTCCCGAGGGTCAGGGTAACCTCAAGATTGGCACACAGTATACAGCTGGAAGAAGACACTGCCAGAAACAAGGGTCTTCTGCTCTCTTGCATTTCCACTAGGACACTGGGAGCCTTGGATACTCCCATCTAGAGGGTTTTTTATTATAAAGGCAAGTCAAATGGCTCAAATCATCAAATCATTTTAGGAGAGCTCTCTTTCTTACAGAGCTTTCGCTAAGTACCACACTGAAAATTATCACCAGCCATAGGACTACAGCTCATGGGACTATTTTTAAGACAAGCCCCTTTTCTCACCAAGCTAAGCTTCAGTTCAGCCAGGCAGGCCAAAGGGAATTTGCATACAGGCATATACAGATGCCACCTTAATTTTGCACTTTTTTAAATTATGGGCTTTTTAATGCAGGGTGGATATTATACACACAGTAGGCCATAAGAACAAACCTCACCTGCCCCAACCTTGAGTATGAAGTAGGGTCCATGCAGGGCCGGCCCGAGGTGTTTCTGTGCCCTAGGCGAGACTAGCTTGTGGTGCCCACACCCCCTCAGCACAGATGCCAACTTCCTGGTGGGGCCTGGAGACCTCCCAGAAACACACCCGGGGGGGGGGGGGCCAGGCCCCCCAAGCTAGCCTCGTCCCTGCCCGGATCCTTAGGATCAGCACGGGAATTGCGCTTTCTCCCCCCCCTCCCGGTTTTCTTTTCCTGCGCCGGGAAGGGGAAAGCAGCCACGACAGCAGCAAGCAAAGGTAGCAATTGGCTTCTCCACCGCCTCCCCCCCCCCATGTATACCTTATGCAGAGAGGCAGAGACGCAACGGGGGAGGGCTGGAGCTGATTCCATTTGCTGTACACGGTGGAGGGGAGAGCGTGCCGGAGGCACAGAAGAGGGTGGTGGGTGGGGGAAAATCCCCCCCTTCCCCACTTTTGATGGCAGCGGTCGCGGTCCCGGCGGCGGTGAGGAGGGCGCAGGGGGGGAGGCACAGTTTGGCGCCCCATCCAAGGCCCCCCCTCCCTTCCCCTCGCAACGAAAACAGAACTGGCGGGGCTTTTGGCGGGGGCAGGGCCGGGAGCAGTTTGGCGCCCTAGGGCCAGCCAGTCACTGACTGGCTGGCCCTAGGGTGCCAAACTGCACTTATCCCTGCCAAAAGCCCTGCATCTCCCAGACCGGGTGACCGCCACCGCCCCTTTCTCCTCGAGTCTGGCAAGCTCAGTGGTTGCTGGACTCGGGGAGAAAGAGGCGGCGGTGGTCAGGAAAATGCAGGGCTTTTGGCAGGGGTTGGGGGGCTTTGACGGGGGGGGCGGGTCCAGTTTGGCACCCTAAGCTCTGGCCCACGCTATAAGCAAATGCCTAGTTCGCCTAGCGGGTGAGCTGGCCCTGAGTCCATGAAGGTCAGACTGGACTTACACAATTTTACAGCAGACAGCTTGTGCAAACAGGATCGACTTGTGCAGATATTTATCTAGCAAGGGCCTGGTTTACATCCTGCCAACCTAGCAGTTCGAAAGCAAGAAATTGCAAGTAGATAAATAGGTACCACTTCGGTGGGAAGGTAACAGCGTTCCGTGCGCCTTGGTGTTTAGTCATGCCGGCCACATGACCACGGAAACGTCTTCGGACAGCGCTGGCTCTTCGGCTTTGAAACGGAGATGAGCACCGCAACCCTAGAGTCGGATTCGACTGGCTTTCGAGCAAGGAACCTTTACCTGGTTTACAATGAAGCTTGTATGTCCCAAAATACACCCTCATATATATAACATATACATTGGGTTCATGAGTGAAGGTCCCTATAAATCTGCAAGCCATCTGAAAGGTTCAGATCAAGCATCAGAGTCGCCCTGGGCTCAAAGAAAATTCTCCTGGCAAGCTAAATTGGATATATCAACAATGCAGTATAAGCTAGGTTTGTCTTTCACACATAGCCATTAGCAAGACTCCAGGTAGCCAGTTGCTATCCACTCACCCCACAGTACCGGTCCCCATTGAAAATCTGAGGAGGAATGGCTTTTGGGTTACCCGATTTGGCCCTCATTTCTTCCCGCAAGGCATTATCCTGGGAAATATCCACCAGGTTGTACTTGATGTTCTTTCCATCCAGAATCCTGGTCACTTCGCTCTGTTGGGATTTTATCTGAAAACATACACGGGGGAAAAGGAGAAGAGTTAGTTTCCCATCTGGGCTTTCCCATCCACAGCAGCAGTACAGGACAACACTGCTGCAACACAAAAGAGCCAGAAGCAGGAGCAGCTTGCTTCACAGCCACACCTTGCTGGGGATGACGAGGGCAGCTCATCCTGACACAGCCCAAGAAATACAATTCTCGACTTCCATGCAAGTCCCATGCAGAGACAGAAAAGGAGCTGCCTCCAAGTGGATCTGGATCCAGCCAGGGAATGAGTGGGGTGGGGATTCACTCTAAAAGGGGGGAGGGGAGGGAGCTGTAGGCCTTTTCCTCTGCTCCCCTTCCATAGGACTGGCTTAGTCCCAGTTAAGACCCCACTCCGATTTCTCGTGTGTCATATCCCGAGGTCTGGGAGAAAAAGCAGCAAAGACTCTTCCATAATCTATCCTCCCCCCCACCCCACGTCCCTTGGAAAGCTAAGACGGGGAGACACATATAGAGCCAAGAGGCGGAGATGGGAAAGCGCAGCGGGAACCGGGCAAAAGGAGCCAAGATAGCTGGGGGGGGGGGGGGGGAGAGCAGTGATGCGTACTCTTGCAGAAGGGAGGGGGAAAGCCCGGGGGCGGCTTTGCGGGGGTTTGGCTGCTGGGGAGGAGGAAGCCACCCCGCTCTCCCTCCTCCCGCAGGGGCAGGACGGTGCTTACCTCCCGAGAGCCGGTCACCGAGGTGCTGTAGACCGTCAGGCAAGTCATGGTGCTGGGTTCGCAGCCACTCCCTTTCTCCTTCGGCCGCCAGATGTGTGAAACCGGAGGGGAGGGAAGAAGGGCGAGGGATGGAGCGGCGTCCTTCCCACCCTGCCCCGCATGTGACCACGAAGACCAATGGAACCGGCGGCCGTGGGCATGCGGGGGAGGAGGTATGGGAGCCGGCCGCCCGGCGGTGCCTTGGAGACGACGAATCCGGGAAGCCCCCCGCCCCGCCCCACAGTTTGCGGGTGCCTCTTCGCTCACTGCCTGAGCCTGTGCGTGTTTACTTGGATGCAAGCTTCATGCAGGTCAATGGGCGGACACGGGATTGCTGCTTTAACGTTCAGATCGCCACGTTAGGGTTGCCAGCTCCGGGTTTGGAAATACCGGGAGTATTTAGGGGTGGAGCTTAAGGAGGACGGGGTTGGGGAGGGACTTCAGTAAGGAATAATGCCAGAGTCCACCTTCCAAAGCGGCCATTTTCTCCAAGGGGACTGGTCTCTCGGTCACCTGGAAATCAGTTGTAATAGCGGGAGATCTCCAGACACCACCTGGAGATTGGCAACTCTAGTAGAGGCGATTTGCGATTTAGTAAATTCTTGTCTATTAGGCAACCATCTCTCTCTGGCCATCGTCTGCATTTAGGCCTGGAAGGAAAAGGAAAGTGTCCTGTCCCTTTAACAGTGTGCAAAAACTTAAGCCTTTCGTGCTGGGGCTGTAAATAATATCTCACTAAGCCACGTTTAAACGGACAGGTCATTTTCTCAAAGCTGCTGGCAATCCTAGGTTAGACCTGAGTTCTTCCTGTAAATTTGGCGGGGACTTGAAACTGGCTCAGCCAAGATCTGCTGTCTACTGAGTATGCCACACAACCAGAAAGGAGAGACCAACACCCACCCTAGCAGAGTTCCTTGACATCCAAGCTTGTATTTTGCTTGTATTTTAGCTCTGGTTTAAATTGTCTTAATGATTGGGGGGAGGTTAATGGGTTTAAAATGTGGTTTTCTTATCTATGTTTTGATTTGTTAGCTGCCTTTGGTGACCCTTATGAGAAATATACATTTTGTAAAATTAATAAATCTGATGCACAGGGGCCAATCAGTGGGCCACTTTAGTGAATACCCACAATGCCCCCAATAGCCATGATTTCCCCACAAATACATGCATTCTCCGACACGGATGTCCCAGCACCACCTGAAAAAACAGGTTGCTTACCAGTAACTGGTGATCTTCGAGTGGTCATCTGTGCATTCACACCAATGGGTTTAGTGCGCCTGCGCTGACCCAACCGGTGCTGTAGCAAGCTATGTTTCAAAGGATTTTCGCGCGGGTCCCACTGCGCATGCGCAAGAACCCCGGCACGCATGCCCAGAGGGACGGGCGCGGAGATCCCGCCAGTTCCTTCAAAGCACCGCCGCCAATCAACACCTATCAAAAAATTAGGAGCTGACAGCAGAGGGGAAGGAGGGCGGGTGGTGTGAATGCACAGATGACCACTCGAAGATCACCAGTTACTGGTAAGCAACCTGTTTATCTTCTTCGTGGTCTCTGTGCTTCACACCAATGGGAGACTAGCGAGCCATATCCTACCTGGAGGAGGGTGCTGGCAGGATGTTCATCGCTGGGCTGAAGACAAAACGTGACGGCCGATGCTGTCATTGGTGCGTCGGACGTCGAGGGCGTAGTGCCTGATAAATGTATTGGGCGTAGCCCACGTGGCAGCTTTGCAGATGTCATGTATTGGCACACCTTTCAGAAAAGCCGTAGATGTCGCGAGAGCCCTAGTGGAGTGAGCTCTGATGGGACCAGGCAACGGCTGTTTTGCCAGGAGGTAGCAAAGACGAACCAATTCCACTATCCACTTGGATAGACGCTGGGCTGTTATACGAGTCCCCAGGCGAGGTGATGCATATGAAAGGAATAGATGGGGATCTTTCCTAGTTGGATGTGTCCTTTTCAGGTAGAACAAGAGAGCCCTCTTGACATCCAGTGTATGCAGTAATCTATCCTCAGCAGATACTGGATTTGGAAAGAAAGTCGGCAAGAAGACTTCAGCTTGCAGATGGAATTCGGAAATTACTTTAGGCAGGAACGAAATGTCCGGTACCAATCTGATTCCGTCAGGAAGTACGGAAAGGTAAGGAGCGTCGTGCCAGAACGCTAAGAGCTCTCCAACTCTCCTGGCCGACGTGATTGCAACCAAAAATGC
>NW_015165859.1:86307-86468 GCF_001447785.1 Gekko japonicus | reverse complement strand
TAACCATAGAACATGAGAAGCTGACAATGCAGCCAAATAAACACGCAACGAGGAGTGGGAGAGCCCCGAGTCAGCGAGGGATAAAATAAATGAAAAAATTTTCTCCAGACCCGCAGTGGTTGCCCGGGAGGCATCAGCCCCAATAAAGGAGCAGAATTTAG
>NW_015165859.1:85972-86114 GCF_001447785.1 Gekko japonicus | reverse complement strand
AAGGGAAGTGGTAGAAGGTTCTTCGAGACAGGTCGAGGAGGGTGGAAAACCAGGGTTGCCTGGGCCACCAGGGCGTTATTAGTATCACGTGTGCATTGTCCCTGAGGATCTTGCGCACCACCCTGAGGATCAGCGGAAGAGG
>NW_015165859.1:79832-82805 GCF_001447785.1 Gekko japonicus | reverse complement strand
TATCGACGGCTGCACGTGAGGTAGAAGGTTGGTCCGCCATAGCAGAAGACGGGTGAAGAGCGGATTCTAACAGAGCGACCCTTAACCGTGCGGCACGGTTCTTCTTCGTCTGATTAGAAAATTTAGCACAATGCTTACAAGTATCTGCTCTGTGTGACTCGCCTAGGCAGAACAAACAAAGTTCATGGCCATCTGGAGGGGCCAATTTACTTCCACACTTCTTACAGCGGTTGAAAAAGCCCCACTTCTGACTCTTCTTCTTTTTCTTTTCCATACGGTGGGAGAGACCAATGCCGGGGAAAAGTGAAGAGGGAAAGGGGGGGGGGGGTGGGGGAAGGCCCGAAGGCCTGAGGAGATTCCCCTCAGGAAAACAAAAGTTCTCGTTTTTCTTCTCTTTTTTTTTTTTTTTTTTAAAAAAATACTGAAGTAAAGAAAATAAAACGGAGGATGATCCTAAGAAACAAAAGAATAAGGTAAAGGCCCGAAGGCAGTAACAGCTATCCGGTCAGGAGGAAAGGCAAAAAGGTCCTTTCAACGCGGCGGTAGAAAGAGAACTGGCGGGATCTCCGCGCCCGTCCCTCTGGGCATGCGTGCCGGGGTTCTTGCGCATGCGCAGTGGGACCCGCGCGAAAATCCTTTGAAACATAGCTTGCTACAGCACCGGTTGGGTCAGCGCAGGCGCACTAAACCCATTGGTGTGAAGCACAGAGACCACGAAGAAGATCTAGACATTCTGATGCCTAATAATAAAAAACACAAATGAAGCCCCCTTCCAATTTTCTAAGGAGCATACTTTAAAAAAAAAACTTGCTGCCCTTTCCCAAGAACAGGCCAGAAGCCCTTCACAGCTTCCTCATACACCACCACTGAGCCACTAACACCTTAAAAGATTAACAGCCACAGCCGCTATAGTAGAACAGAGTGTGAGTGAAAGCACAACACTATACAGGTCCAGCTATTTGGATCATGTCTTTCATCTAAGGAGAACAGTATAGACCCAAGTCCATCCTGTAAATACTGAGCAGAGATCTGAACTCAGCTCCCTGGCTCAGCCTGGAGAATATACACTACAGGGACCAGCAAACAACTATTCATACACACACACAGAGGAAATATCAGAGTACTGCTAAATTCAATCCCACTTTTCACTTTGCACTGTAACTACGAAGCAACTTCCGAGGTTTAATAACAGCCCCTGCAGCAGCACCAAGATGATGTACCTGCAAGTTTTGTTACATGTGAACCAGCTTTCCTTCAAAGACTATAGAACTCATCTCACTGCAGGGCAGAGCCCTGCAAACTGCTCCAGAACTGCTTGGGACTCTTCACCATTACCCCCTTCCCCATCTTTAGTTCCTGCTGTAAATTTTTGTATTCCTGTACCCCAAAAGGTGAGGTATGTGCTATTACTTCTAGGAGCTTTATGCTAATGCTAGCATTATCTGACTGCAACTAGTTCAGAGTCCACAAAAACATGCAAGCACAAAGTCAGAAACTTTCCACTGAAGTGATGGGAGGTCAACTCACCCCGTCCATTACCTTTGTGCTCTCTCTCCTAGCATGTTCTTGTATCTTATTCCTTTTCCTGCCTCTTGCCAAAAGCAACCCAGATTCTTTAAAAGGTAAAATAGAATAATTTGTATGCTTTGTGTGTGCTGCTGGTATATCATTTTGGTTTTCCTAGTGCAAATTTGGCTATTTGGATTAAGAGAGCCATTGGTGAAGTATGATTGAGCTCTACATTTTAAACCAGAGGCATGCTTAAAAAAACACCTGCTGGCTAAACTCTAATGAAGTCGTAAGAACCAGGTTAGGAAGACAAAGGCCACTGCTTGACTGGGCTGGGTGGAGGATTGATTCTTGGTGATGAAATAGGAAGCTGGCAAATCAGAGAAACAGTTGAGCAGGGCAAAGTACAACACTAGATCAAGACTCAGTAAATCACTTCCGTCACCTTTTGAAAACAAGAAAACTCACTTTTATTAAAAATACTATATACACAGGCAAGAAAACATGTTCTCTTTGGATGCAAGCACAACAGCATTTAAAATTGTATACCTGAGAATCTGCATGTATGCAGACAAGCTCTGCCAAATATACAAGCAACAAAGGCCCTTGGCTTGCCTACAGTTAAAGAGCCCCTTCTCATACTGGAACCGGCCCTAAGGAGGCAAATGTTCTTAAAAGATGATGTACCAAATTTCTGAGAATGGAAGAAATGTCCTTAGGTAATAATAGGACTGGAAAACAGAGCCTTCTATAAGTTCTCACAACACAGGTGCTATTCGGGCAGCCTGAACAGAAAACACTTCAATATTCAGCCCCACACTGAAGCTGAAGCCATACCTCAAATTAATTTTTAAGCAGCTTAAAGTGATTTAAAATTTTAAAAAGATTTTGGGTTGGATTGTCTTGACTTTGGTCTCACACAGAAAGGATCTTTTGTAGGGCCTGGGAAAGTTCTTTTCTGTACTGGCTGCTTTGAAAATCAAAATGGATTTAACCTTCAAGCAGGGTCACAGGGCCCCACTTTCTAGAGATTCAGTACATGTTCAAGTGTTTTTGTTCCCTAAAGGCTGACAGGAGGCTTAAATACACTGCAGTAAGTCCAATGACCAAGTTCCCCCTTTTCAGCTCATGGTACTTTTATCAATAGCCGTGTAACAGCTTTTCTTTGAAGCTCAAATTAGGGATGTGCGGATATTCCCAAACTGAAATTAAACCCAGAATGTCCAGTTTCATTTCGGTTCAGGGACATCCAAAACAATCACAGACCTTCCTGAAATTGCAGAAGCATTATTTCCTGGAATTTCTGAAATGTTCTGGAAAGGGAGCATCCTCCAGCTGGGCCAGAGTGCATCAACCTTTTACAGAGCCATTTAAAGAGCCATTTTCAATGGGTGGTAGATCTGGCATCCAGAGTCCCACGGTTGCCAATGCACTGCAGAACAGGTGGGGCATGCTTCCTCTTTC
>NW_015165859.1:18126-79790 GCF_001447785.1 Gekko japonicus | reverse complement strand
TGATGGGGGGTGGACAGTGCAACCACTAAAAATAATGTTTTAATTTCTATTTTTTTAAGGCACGATTTTAATATGCCATAAATTGCAGAAGTGAAAAAAAATGTGCCCAAGATGATTTCCTAAAACAATTCTCCCCCCCATTTCAGCATAATGATCAATAGCATGCCTTTTAAAACAGCCCAAATTCATTTGTACATCCCTAGATTAAGTGCACTGTAAGAAGTTTGGAGAGATTTAATGCACCCTTTAGATCAGACAAGAGTATTGAAGCAAGGAGTGGATACTGGTGTGTCACAGGACTGCATGTTAAATGACTAATTTTGCAAACAGTTTTATGCTTCTAAGGATAGCAGAGCCACAGGATGGGGCAATACAAGCATCTCCCATAAAAGGCCTTTTAAGTTAGCAGGTGTATCTGTAATTCATGCACCTTAGGTAGAGGATACACATTACAGTATTTGTAAATGTATTGCTTCAGAAGGCTGAGGGAACTGCTGCATGGCTAAAAGCCACCTCCCCATGCGCCATTCCCACCTAAACTGGAACAGTAGCAGGTCAGGGAGAAAAGACCTACTTTAGTTTTCTCCCAGGTACAAATTTTCTCTATGCAAGTAGCGTACATCATGTAAGACCACACTGATCCTTCCCACCTACATTCTATACCCCCTCATTTTCTGGATTTGTACAGTGACTCAGCCAGTGATTAACCAGCAAACTTCCACCAGCCTGTCTTTCATGGAAATCAATACAAATTTTAATCTGGAAGGCAGATTCTATGGATAGAAAGCATACCAGGAGCTACTCAGAGGGGGAAAAGTGGTGGCTACTGCCATGTAGGCAAATTTATTTGTTGCTGTATTGTGAACGGTATAATCTTTTAAAAAGGCACATCTGTTTGAAAATCCACACTCTAGAATGGCAAGCTTGTACTTAAAGGAGCACCTGCACAGTCTCTGTTAAAAATGTGTAGTGTGACTGTGAACTTGTGCAACTGTACAGGTCATATTTCCCTTCTGCCCTGCAATTAGGCAAGTAAAGACACAGATTCAGTTATAAATCCCTTAAACAAGCGAGGAGTTGTACAACTTCAGTGTAGCATCAAGATTTCTGGCTGGTTCCTTTCAAACCTGAGAATTTCAGAACTGAATGAAATGTTTTATATGAAATCTCCCAGTTACCCAGAGCTGCTGGCATGCATTTTCCTCATGTACGAACTTTTTGTGGAACACCTTTGCACAAAGTCAGCTAGCCAGACAAGCTAATTTACTTTTCTGCATAAAGCTGCCATGTGCCCTTAACCGCATATATGCCCACAACTGGGTAAGAAAACACAGCAAATTGGGCCATACCATTGGCCATCTCCATGCACCCCAATATTTCTCCATCAGACAGCAGACACATGGCTGAGGAGGACACATAGCAGCAAGCATGTGGAAGAACCTGCCTGTGCAAAGCAGTCAATTTAAGAAGGAGCTATTGAGCAACTCACCCAGTATCTGAACCAGATATAGTAAACAAACCTTCAGCATTTCTCTCAAGGCTGGCAAAGTGACCTTGTTAGAAGGTAGATGAATATTCATGGCACAAGAAAAGCTCAGATTCCCAGTTGTGGGAAATATGCTTCACCTGGCACGCAAGCTATAATAATTTAAAGAGTTTCTGAATCTCTTCCCCAGCAGCTTCACTCAGTCCCAAAATCCTATATTTTTTCTCTTCACTGTGTGATACAGTTATCCCCCATGTCCTGGGCATATCGGTCACAGATAGCGGTCCGCAAA
This sequence comes from Gekko japonicus, assembly GCF_001447785.1. Lineage (NCBI taxonomy): Eukaryota > Metazoa > Chordata > Lepidosauria > Squamata > Gekkonidae > Gekko > Gekko japonicus. The sequence goes on along the minus strand of NW_015165859.1, from coordinate 78,012 downwards.
TCCTCGATCTCCTTGTGTAGTTGTCTGACATCATCCAGCTTCTTTGCAAGCATGTCTGGCTTCAACAAGTCACCCTTTTCTTTAACTGAGCACTGCACAGCTGTGAAGGCACAGAGCACACACACAGAGAAAGCCACAGATTAGCTCCAGGGCTACTTTACAGATTAATATATTTCTGGGCTCCATTTAAGACAAGCACTAGACATCTAAACAGCATATTCAGCCTTCACTTTTGTGGACACATTTTGGTCTACAGACAGCTCAAAACCCAGCAAGAGGATGTCAAACTCTATCTTGCCATGATTTGTAAGGGGAGGGAAATTCCTGAGGGAGGGGTGAACAGCTGAGTGCATGTGAACTGCTCTATCATAGATGTTTTAACTCTTCCTCCCAAGTTACCTCCCGAGTCCAGGGACGACCTTGAAGCCAAGACTGTGCCAGCTTGCTATTATAAATAAGAAACCACATATTCACAGGTGTGTGTGTGGGGGGGTAGTGAGCGCAAAAGCTAGGCAAGATGAAGTGTTATTGGGTGCAGGGGACTGGGGGCTCTGTTTAAACTGTCTATATCTTTGGGTTCTCCTGCCAGAACCTCAGTACTGAACTAGCCTGGAACATGACTATATCTCAATAAACAAATCACTGCCAAAGAGAGTGTTGTTGAGAGTGACTCTGTCCAGGAGTCTGATAGAGGAGCACAAAACCTCAGTGGTCAGAAATTTAATGACAGTCACCAAGTCCTGCAAAAAGTAAAACCTGCAGTATTGCAAACTAAGTATATACTTGGATTGGCCAAATTTTATTCACAGCAAGGCCATTTAATAAATCTTCAGGGGGAAAAACTCCAAGGATATAAAGTTCTCCTAAATCCCCCTGTCCACTAAAATCTGAATAGCAATTAAGAAAGTAAGCAAAGTTCCCCTAAAACAGTGTCCTGATCCACTTTTCTGCATCAGAAGTACCTCAGAATTACTTACAGTGAATGCCTAGCAGCAAAGACAAATTGGGATCCTTCCCTTGAGTCCTCTGAGTCACAACACTGTAGACAGACTGCAAGTCCTGCAAACAGCTGGCCAGCTCCTTGTGCAGCTCTTCAGCAAAGTGGGCCACCTCACCGGGAAGCTGCTGGCTCAGTTCAATCTGTTGGAAGTGCTCCTGGAAAGCGAGATTCTTCTCAATCAGTTCCTGGTTCTGTGCAGACAACTGAAGAAAAAGATGTATAGATGGTGGCGTGTTACAGACAAATGCCTGGCTCTCTATCACTCCCTAGTGTGATACTAACATTTCACAGCTAATCCAGTGGCACCTTTAAGACCAACAAAGTTCAGTTCTGGGTATCAGCTTTCATGTGCATGCACACTTCTTCAGATACATTGAAACAGACTTCCTCAAGTCTTACATATAGGTGGTGGTGGTGGGGTTAGTTGACAGGAAGGGCTACTTAGAGTCAAGTCAACTTTATTGGTCTTAAAGGTGTCACTGGACTCAAACTTTGATTGCTTCAGGCCAACACAACTACACACCTGAATCTATTTCACAACTAAGTTTGAGCAGCAACCACAAGGCAGAGTTCACTTTCGAATGCTCTGTCATAAAACCTTAGATCATGGACTATGATCAGGACTATGTTATTTTCCATTCTATATTGTAACCCACACTGTGAGCCATGGTATATAATATTTTTGTACGTAAGTGTGTGAAAGAAAATTTGATGCCATGATGGGGAAAAACCCACCTTTTCGTCAGTGTTTTTCAGAAAAAATGAAATTTATGCAATACTTGGGAAGCATTAATGCCTTGTTTTCTGTAGGCATGTATGCCTGTACTAGAGAGAAAGGGCCATTGGGTACTTACCAAGAAGGGTCCTTCTCCTCTGAAATAAGGAGGACATCTTGATGGGTGTTTCCCACCATATCCTGAGGGAGGCAGGAACCAAACTTCACTTCCTGTCCTCTTGGTGGGACACACCCCTCAACTCCGTTTGGGAACTCCCAGAAGCAGTAACCATCAAACAATTCTTAACAACTGAGCCAACTGTGGCTGAACTGCAAAAAGTATCAAGAAGCATGTAAACAGAGAAAAGGGGAGATAGGGACAGGAAGGACTATCCAGGAAAGGCCAGAAGAATAAAGTACAGCTAGACAGAGGAGCTGCAGTGGCTCAAGTGGTTAAGACACTGAACTGCAGGCTGTGGAAAGTCGGTAGTTCAGCAGTTCGAGACCCAAGTGCGCCGCATGACGGAGTGAGCTCCCGTCTCTAGTTCCAGCTCCTGCCAACCTAGCAGTTCAAAAGCAAGAAATTGCAAGTAGATAAATAGGTACCACTTCGGTGGGAAGGTAACAGCGTTCCATGCGCCTTGGTGTTTAGTCATGCCGGCCACAAGACCACGGAAATGTCTTTGGACAGCACTGGCTCTTCGGCTTTGAAACGGAGAAGAGCACCGCAACCCTAGTCGGATTTGACTGGCTTTCGAGCAAGGGAACCTTTACCTTTAGACAGATGTAGACATGACGATGACACGGGAGGGCCAAGATGTCCTCCTTATCTCAGAGGAGAAGGACCCTTCTCAGTAAGTACCAATGGTCCTTTCTCCCTCTGAGAGGAGGACATCTTGATGGGACCTCCCACAGCAGTGTCCTCATCATCTGGGTGGGTCATCATCTCTGTCTGGCAGCACGTCTTGTAGGATTCTTCGGCCGAAAGCTGCATCAGCAGAATCATAGACACTGATCTTGTCATGTTTAATGAACGTGGAGCCAGAGGACCACGTAGCAGCCTTGCATATTTCTTCCACTGTGGCGCAGCTTGCCAGGGCTGCATTCGCTGCTGCGCTTCTAATTGAGTGAGCGGTTATTCCTGAAGGAGGCACCAGCTTTTGTGCCCTGTAAGCCTCAGCAATGCAGTACTTAAGTGTAGAGCTAATAGTGGACTTGGACATCTTGCACCCCTTATTAGGGGGTCAAATGGAAATGAAGAAAGATTCCGACTTTCTGAAGTCACTAGTGCGATGGAGAAAGGTCTTCAGAGCCTGTCGCACGTCTAATGAATGCCAGAGTCGCTCCTTCGGGTGCGATGGGTTTGGCCAGAAGGAGGTCAAGCAGATCTCTTGAGATCTGTGGAAACGAGAATTCACTTTAGGTTGAAAGGTAGGGTCCGTGGACAACACCACCTTCTTTATAAAATACACAGAGCCTAGGGCTGGCGGAGACTGTTCCCAGTTCTGACACCCGACGTGCAGAAGTTACGGCTACCAAAACCAAAGTCTTCATATGGAGCCACTTCAAAGGGTTAAACCTTAATGGGTTTAAACGGAGACTTGATCAACGCATTGAGGACCACGTTTAATCTCCACATGGGAAATTTGTGTAATGTCGGCAGATCCTGAAGTGATGCACCTTTAAGAAAATGTCGGATATGTGGATGTCTGGATAGACCCCATTCTTTGAATGAAGGCAGGACCGTAGACAGGGCTGCCACTTGCCTTCTGAGGGTGGAGGCCTTCAGGCCAGAGTCATGGCCGTCTTGCAGGAAAGCTAATACACTCTTGATGCGAGGCTTCAGAGGATCTATGGCTTTTCTTCTAGTCCATCTTACGAAGGCCTTCCAGGTGGTATTGTAGATCCGACAGGTGGACTGTCTTCTAGAGGCCAACATGGTAGTTGTCACTTTCTCGGAGTATCTGAGTCTGAGGAGTCTTTCCCGCTCAATCGCCAGGCAGTCAAATTAAGCCATCCTGGGTCCGGATGCCAGATGGGGCCCTGTGTCAGCATGTCTGGAGTCACTGGCAGGTGAAGAGGTGACTGGAGGGCCAGTCGCTGGAGCTCTGAGAACCACGGTCTGCGTGTCCAATATGGAGCCACTACTATGACTTCCGCCCTCTGTTCTCAAATCTTTCTCAGGAGTCGTGGAAGGACTGGAGTCGGTGGATACACAAACAGGAGGCCAGGAGGCCACTGAGACATCAGCGCGTCCTCTGCTTCTGCATCGTGGTGATAGAACCTGGTGAAGAACCTTCTCACCTTGAAGTTGAGAAACAGGTCCACACCGGAAGCCCAAAATGGTTCACAATCAGCTGGAACAGGTCTTGCTTCAGGGACCATTCCCCTTCCTGTAACTGGCAATGACTGAGCCAATCAGCCCAGGAGTTCAGGGTGCCCTTTATATGCTCCGCTTTGATGGAGGCTATGTTGAGTTCTGCCCACAGGAACAGCTTGGATGCTTCCTGTTGGAGACAAGAAGACCTGGAACACTCCTGGCTGTTTATGTAGGCCTTGGCGGCAATGTTGTTGGTTCTGATCAGCACATGATGGCCGGCCGGCAACCTGAGAACGGAAGTGCAGAAGTGCTAGTCTGATGGCCCTCAGTTCTAAGAGGCTTATGGCTTTCCTCTTTGGACCATAGTCTCTGAGCTGGGGAATTGATGAAAACAGTGCCACAACCCTGAAGACTGGCATCTGTAATGATCTGCTTCCAATCTTCGGTGTAGTATGTACGACCCTGCAAGAGGTTCTGCATTTTGGTCCACCAGGTTAAGCTGAACTTCACCTTGAGGGAGATCTGGACAAGTACATCCTCCCTTCTCATAATCCTGTATTGGTAAGGTTGCAGGAGTTGTAGAGGTCTTGCGTGCAGGCTTCCAATCTTCGGTGTAGTATGTACGACCCTGCAGGAGGTTCTGCATTTTGGTCCACCAGGTTAAGCTGAACTTCACCTTGAGGGAGCTCTGGACAAGTACATCCTCCCTTCTCATAATCCTGTACTGGTAAGGTTGCAGGAGTTGTTGTAGAGGTCTTGCGTGTAGGCGGAACAGTGTCTATACAGGATATGAACAGGCCCATCAACTTGGCGAGAGTCATGAGAGAGAATTGTTTGCTCTTGATAACTTGTCTGCATAAGAAACTAATCTTCTCCACTTTTGGACCGGGAAGGAACATGTGGTTTTGTGTTGTGTCCAAGATCACCTCTAGGTGTTCTATTGACTGAGAAGGAACCAGACAATTTTTCTGAATGTTCACTAGAAAACCGTGAGACATTAGGCATTGGATAGTGTCTGACATGTCCTGGAGGGACTTGACGTGCGAGCTGGAGCGGATCAGTAGGTTGTCTAGATAGTGGTGAACATGTACACCCCTCTCTCTCAGCAATACAATGGGGTGAATCAGCATCTTGGAGAACACCCTTGAGGCAGTGGAGAGACCGAAGGGTAGTGCTCTGAACTGCCAGTGTTGGCCTTGTACGCAAAAGCACAGGAATCATCTGTGACCATTGAAAATGGGCACATGTAAGTATGCCTTGGTGAGGTCGACTGACATCAGGAGCAATCCCGGTTGGAGGGCCTCTGCAATGGCACGAAGAGTTTCCATGCAAAATTGTTATGAATTTGTTTAGAAATTTTAAGTCCAGAATGGCCCTCTGACGTCCGTTTTTCTTTGGAACAGTGAAAAAGATTGAGTAGACTCCTTGTTCTCTCTCTGAGAGAGGAACCGGTTCTATGGCCAGGATGCTGGATAGATGTTGGATGGCATCCAGGGTTTTGTGTAATTTGACTGGGTCTTTTATTGTTGGTGAGGGGACACAGCGGTCTGGGGGTCTGCTCAGGAATTCGATGGAGTAGCCTTTGAAAGTGACCTCACAGGACTAGTTGTCCGCGTTTGAGTTGACGCATTCCTGATGGAACAAAAGCAGACATCCCCCCACACACACACCGGGGCTGAAGCGTAGTCATGCTTTGGGAGCTTTGTTGTCTCTTCCAGACTTGTCGTCTTTGGGGGAGAAGGGTTTGCCTGATCTGTTGTGAAAAGGATTTCTCCTGAAGTTTTATCTGGATGTCCCCCATGAAGAGCGTTTGTTGTCTTGGTTAAACCTGGTTGGAGGCCTTTGTCCACGAAAGGAGAAGTTACCTGAACCTCGCCTATCTGGTCTTCCCAACGAACTTGGCATCACCTTTTTCTTACCCTTTGTCTCAATGAGGATCTTGTCTAAGGACTCTCCAAATAAGCGGTCGCCCTGAAAAGGGTATGCCGTGACTATGGCTTTAGCGTGTAAGTCGGTCTGCCACGCCCATAGCCAAAGGGTTCTTCTGGCAGCTACCGTGGAAGCCAGTGACCTTGAAGAGAAGATCATGGTGTCCAAGGTGGCGTCTGTCAAGAAGGAAGAGGCCTGGAGGAGTCTGTTTGCTCCCTCAGCCAGATGTCTGTTGGAATTGGAAATGAGTTGGACAAGCTTCTTGGACCAGGCTATGGATGCTCCCGCTACCACGACAGCAGTGGCTGAAGCTTTGATGGCTGTGGCCTCATGGGCCTTGCGTAGTGCGAATTCTGCTTTTCTGTCCAGGCTATCTCTCACCATGCCTTCTCTGTCTTCAGAGAATAGGCCTGAAGTTTGGGGTGCAGTTATTGGTGCATCCACTAGGGGGACCTGCAAAAACGTATCAGTAAAGTTAGGCAAGGCATACAGTTTCTTAATATTAAGAGGGCAGTGCTTATTAGCCATAGGCTTGGCCCATTCTTTCACCGACTGCTTTTATAAGAATTCAGGAAAGGGAAAAACTTTCTTGTCCCCAGGAGTCCTGAGGAAATATTCCTTGCTCCCTCTGGGTCTGGACCCATCTGCAGGATCAGAGCTGGTGGCGTCCTCTGCCTTGGGTTTGGGCATGAGTTCCAAGGCAGACAATGTCTTTTTAAGCAAGTATTGGTAGTCCTCAGGTTTAAAAAATCTCAGAGAGGGTTCTGGAACCTCCATTTCCTCTTCCTCCTCCTCATCTGAGAGAAATTCCCCTTCCTCCCTATCTCCCAGCTCACTGTCCTTAATCTGTGAAAGGTCCTACTGAGAGTAATCCCTCATAGCAGAAAAATGGTCTTTTCTGGCTGCCTTAGTTGGCCAGCAAGGCCTTTCCTCTGGGTAGTTTCTATCAGGTTCTCCCTGGGGATAATGACATGGGGAGATATGTGAGGAAAAATGTCCACTGTTCCCTGCAGGGGAGTCTGTGAAAATTAGCAATTTCCTCCCTCATGGCCTGCCTGAAAGCCTGCATTATATCTGGCGTCAGAAGCACGTTGCCGCCCCTTTCAGGGTTACTGATGAGTAGACCTGTTGGTAGCCTGATTTCGTCAGAGGCTGTCGCTGTCACAATCTGGGCGTTAGGAATGTCTGGGACGTCGTTGCTGTCCATTGTCTGGCTTATGGAAGCAGCAATAGCTGCCCCGCAGCCCTCCCGTTTCCCCAGGGGGACTCTGTTTTGCTGCCTGTTCCAAAATGGCGCCTGTGGCACGTTCCGTGGATGGGGAAGGAGGCCGCTTTTTCGCGCACTTTCCCTTTGGTGTGGTGAGGCTAGCAGCGGAGGAGGAGGTAGAAGCCACAGCCTTTACTTTGCCTGGCTTGGCTTGTGCAATCGTCAGGGCGTCTTCCCTCTCGTTTTCTGAGAGGAAGCCATCTGAATCTTCTCGATCCGACATGCTCCGCCCGGAGCGTCAGGTGAGGAGGAAGGCAGGGAAGAGAGGAAAAAGAGTGGGTGGGAGGCAGATGAGATTGAGTGGGGGAAAGGAGGTAGTGGAGGAGGAGGAAGAAATTCATAATTAAAGCGAAGAGTGAAGAGCAATAAGGTCGAAAAAATAGCCAAGAAAGGCACGAGTGCCAACTTCATGCTGCTCTCCCTACTGAGGTAGGATCAAAAACTGAGTTGAGGGGCGTGTCCCACCCAGAGGACAGGAAGTGAAGTTTGGTTCCTGCCTCCCTAAGGATAGGGTGGAAAACACCCATCAAGATGTCCTCCTCTCAGAGGGAGAACAAGAGGTGCAAACTGCTGCACCCTATACTACCTAAGCACAGATGTTTCAGTGTTAAAAGTCCCCACAGAGTAAGGCAAGGAGCAATCTACTGGCGAAAAACCCTCACTGTATACTTATTTCATGAAGTCAGCAACACTCAGTCAGTGCACCTTGGATTTGAGTGTTGAAGCTGAACATGTCAACAGACTGTCTGGCCAGGAATTATCATTCCCTAATGCTACAGATTATATTACATAAAATTTCAGAGAGTAAAACTTTGCCTTAAAAAGTATTTCACTCATTCCAAAAGAGAAAATACAGATAATGCTACAGATAAAACTCACATAAAATTTCAGAGAGTAAAGCTTTGCCTTAAAAAGTATTTCACTCATTCCAAAAGAGAAAGTATTTCATAGGAGAAAAGTTCATTTTGTATTTCAATTATTTTCTCCACCCCACCAACCCCAGGCCTTTACGGTTCTAGTTCTAATGGTCCTTTGGTGCAATGATCTGGGTGCTCTGTGAGGTTTTCAATTTATAGAGCTTTTTCCTCAGTGATGATAAAGATTATTTATGTGCAAGCTGTGTGATTCTGTGATTCAAGCGTTTAAGAATAGCTAGGTCTAAATCTATACTGACAACCAAGTTCTATGAAGGGAAAGCAAGATAAGATGGAATATTCTTGGCTACTGGCCTTCAGCTGCTGTCTGTAGGGAGCTGGAGGATGGGGAGGCCCGGGGGACAAAGGCATGCAGGGCATGGTTTATTAAGACTTCTAATCAACTGCCTCTTTGAGTAGTTAAAGAGTATCAACTCTGTTGCCTCATGCAGAGAAACTGAGCTTCACTGTTCCTTTTTATGTTATTTACCTAGACCCCTGTTGGCTGTTTTTCAGTCATATAAGAACTTCTCAAAGCTTCTCAAAGCATAAAGACTAGGTCCACAAAGAAGACTACTGGTAACTAGCACCAAGGCAGCAGAAACCAGTCAGCTGGTTGTATCACCAAGTAGGAGATCCAGTGGCTCTCCACTCAGCCTCCTTCTATAGCAAAATGGTTCCCAGTCTCCCAATGAAACAGAATGGAAAACCAGTTTGCAGCAGATTCAGTTTGCCACAACTGTAGAAGCCATACCCCATTCTGCTAAAATGATTATGGGACTCGGCCGTACCAAGAAACTGAAAGCGCACAAACCACACATTGTTAGAACAGTAAACAATAAAATATCAGAACAAATCAGCAGGCTGTGGCATTCAGATTCTGCACTGAATTGAAGGACTGATCAATGTGACATAATCAGAGAAGCAGTGCAAAAGGGCGTTACCTCTTTCACAGCCAAGCGCAGCTGCTGCAGTACACTCTCTTGCCTCATAGCTTCCACTCTCAGTGCCTGGCCTGTGCCCTCCTCTTGAGCAATCTGTTCCTCCAGGTCCTGGTATATCATGGAGACACTAGTTCAGATTATTGCACAGGTGGTGCTGCAACATACAAAACAAACATCTGATCTGCCAACAAAGACCATTCACCTTCACTTGTGAGGACAACTGATCCATTTTCTTCTTTTGATTGTCCACAATCTGAAATCAAGTGAGATACATGAAAAATGCATTCACTGCCATCATCCAGATGTACACTTGTCTTAAAAAATTAAAATGCTTGAATTACAAAGACCACATGCACATTTTTTTCAGTCATGGCTATGATATAGTGCTAAAGTCTAGAGAAATGGTGTGACAGCTCTCTCTTTCACACACTGTCCTTGGGGACTCCTCAGAAATTATTATTTCCTTGGAACCTGATTGGCCACAAGAATGCAGAACTTGCATACTTGTGGGATCTGCTCAGGTGCAGAGCATGGAGATGTGCATGGTTGAGAGATTTCAGCTATGATGCTTAGAGCAGAGCAGGGAAAGAAAGATACTGGAGAGCAACAGTCCCATTACATCCGCCAATTTCACTCATTGTAGAGCTACCTTCCTGAGGAGATCACATTCTTTTTGCAGAGAATCCTTCTCTCGTTTTCTTTTCTCTATCTCCTGGGCATATCCTTCTGCTGATGACGTCTTCCCGCACTGCATTTTATCTTGTAAACTGAGAAAACAGGGTAAAGCTGCTAAGCTGAGTGACCTCAGTAAGCTCACCCTTTGAGGGTGAGTTCTGTCATAGTCATTCCCAAAAACAACAATCCTCCCAGAATGACAAAAAAATCCTTCTTCAGTCCAAAAGCACACAAGAAACAGAAACCATTACTGCATGTTTAACTGAGTGACTCATGTTATTTTATAAAATGAGAGAAGAGCTAGGCCTTTTTTGCTAGCTCTGCCTCATCCGTCTTCCATTGTCAAGGACCACTGTGGCGTCCTCTTATTTGGGGAGGACTGGTTTTCACTTTAAATTATACTTTGTGTTCACAAACAGGGTAGTTTCTGCTGCCACCAGGAATTTAAACAAATTCCAAATCTTCTCTCATTAGCTGTTGTTGGTAATGTGACCCAGGGTCTGGGCTTTTCAAAGGTCTATGTGGCCCTGAGGAAGGACTGAACTGAATTCTGGGTTAAACTTAAACAAAATATGATTTATTGATTTAGGAACAAAAACGAGTTGCTAGTTAACTGTAACTGTTTTGGGAAAGAGAAACTGGTAAAATAAACTGGCAAGGTATCACACACAGTCCTTTGATCACAAGATCCCTCTCTGCCAGGAATCACTCTTTCACTGGGTAGCCACACTGGCAAAGCTCTTTGTATTAATTCTCTGTATAACTTTGGAGTCATATCTCTTCAACACTTAAACTTGTAAAGACATATATTTTGAATTATTTAAATCTCCACATAGGACTGAGTCATCTCACTCTCTTCTCAGACTCACTAACTGACTGAATCACTCCAACTGATTTCTCTAACTGACTTTCATAACTCTCCAAGACACACATAGTTATTCATTTCAAAAACTCTTCCCACACTCTCTCATCCTCCAATAACACCACACTTGTCTCCTTCAATCACTCTACTCTGCTATCACTGCACTCCAACCAAACATTTAAGGAGACACACACATTCTTAAAACAAGGAATCATCACAACCACCCTGCTTTAGTGTGGGAAGATGAAATCTCACTGGAGGAGGAGGAGGAGGACAACCCTGCCATGGCAGACACTCCCTGTGAGTCTGGTGTCTCAGAGCCTCCCCAAAGGGACCCTGAGTTAGCACCAGGGTCACCCTCTGAGCCAACAGGACCCTCAAGCCAGGAGGTTCCAGCATGGAGCTGCCCACTGCCAGACCCACCATGATCTCCTGAAAGACTCCAGGAGCACAGAAGGTAAAGAGCAAGGGCCGAGGCTTGGACTAGGTGCAGGACTGCATGCTGAGGGAATGACAGGCAAAACAAATAAATTGTTGCAGGATCTGGCCCCCACTACTTGTCATGAGTAAAGGAGCTGACTCAGCTTGTGGAGAGGAGCTTAATGTGGGAGGAACCCCACCTGTAGGGAAACGCTCTATATCAGGCTGCAGTGAGCCTATAGCCAGCATGGGATCAATGTGTTTGCAGTCTTGCTATTCGCCGGACTCATTCAAGATCAATTTGTGCGACTTGGTCTGCTTTTGGATCCTGCCTTTGGAACATGTGCCTGGACCTTGGACTCCTTTCTGACCTTGTATTTGGATTATGTTATCTGAGCCTGGACTTTGATGTTGGACTGATGTTGGACTGTGACCTGTGAACCCCTGCTGATTGCTGAGAACCCCTCTGGTTGCTGAGACTTGCCTCCTACCTGCTGGCCAGGACCTCCAGTGCAGGAAAAGTTCCACAGTATGATTAGAGCCTTCAAGGTAACTTCCAATGTGAAATTCTACAAAAAGACTCCACTTAGGACAAAACTAAAGCTAACAGCAACAGATGTGCTTCCTATTTTAAAAGAGCGGTACATGGAATTGAAATACATAACCCTTCCCCTGCCTGTCACTTACTACCTGGCAGCTCCTTTCCCCATTTGCTTTTCTTCCATCAAAGCCCAGATAAGGCAGGAAGGCAAAGCCCAGGAAGGCAAAGGCTAGTACCCCATGCATTCTTCTGCTATTAAGATTAGACACCTGTCCACTTGGAACTTAGAAACGGTACAGGTTTAAACACATGGATCCATTGCTGTTGCATCTAGCTTAGTCTCCTCAAACTCTGTATCATGAGCTCCTCTGGTTCCCAAGCTAGAATGTTCACCATTTTACTAGCTTGGAAGTCAAAGCTTTAAAGGTAACACATCAGTAAAGCTATACAAACTTACCAGTAGAGTCAATATTTTGGCTAATATCTATGCCAGTGCTAATCACTCTGCAGTTCATAAAGACCCACATTCACAACTTCCATCAACCAAAAGCACTACATCTACATCCATCCTGGCATGAGGTTACTGTTCCTCTGGCAGCTATTTCAAGGTGCTAACAACCTGCCAACCACAAGCCCTACTGGGAGTGGCTTTGCCAACTCTCTTGAAATACAGGGTACATGCCACACTGAGGATTGGTGCTTTAGAGCAGGGGCATCGAACTCATTTGTTATGAGGGCCGGATCTGACATAAATGCGACCTTGTTGGGCCAGGCCATGTGTGTCATAAAATGTGATGCCAGGTAGAAAAGATATAAACTTTATAAAGGACACAAACACAAAGATTTCTTTTACTTAAAATAAAAACATGCTTAAAACATTAGCTCTGTAAGCTGCAAACCTACTTTTGATTTATTGACATTCACCACAGAAATCTCATGCTCAGAGTTCTGAGTCTAGGACCCAGGTTAAAACATGAAATGGCTGAGTGATTAAGAGAGTCTGGCGAAGCAAGCTATGATGCAGCAGCAGCAGCAGAACTGGAAGCAGGAGATGGCCAGTTCCACTGTGGGCCTGATAGAAGCCCTCCGGGGGCCTGATCCGGCCCCCAGGCCACATGTTTGACACCCCTGCCTTAGAGGCCATTGGTTGGGAGACATACCAAGCCATCTTTTGCTTATCTCTCTTTCTACTATCAGCATGATCCTAACCCTGAATTCTATTCTTTCCCCCTCCCTACGGCCTTCTGTGAGGTTACTGACTCCCCTACCAATCACTTTTCTCCACCTCTCTCTTCTTCCCTGGCACCTGTACCCTCTTGCTATCTCTGAACACACAAAGGTGCCTCCTACCAAGTCAGATCACTGGTCTACTGAAGTCAATATTGCCTACTCTGAGTAGCAGTGCTGTCCAGGGTCTCAGGCAGAGATCTTTCCCATCAGCTACTTCCTGATTGTTTTAAATAGATGCTGGGGATTGAACCTGGAGCCTTCTGCATGCCAAGCAGATGTTCTGCCACTGAGCCACAGCCTCCCTCCAACATACATGCTGCCTGTGGTAAGGCTTCACTGCTAAAAGCACAATACAATGGAAGATCTCTAAATGGCGCTGCAAGGCAGTATTCCTTCATTTCACTCTGCCTCTCATCTCCTGGCCCCAAGGAATGTTACCTGTGCACAGTGGAAAGCAGTTCCATCTCTTTGTGTTTCTGCATTTCTAGCTGCAGCTCCTTCTCTCTGCAACTGGCACGAACACCCACAAGTTCCTTCTCGAGGGCAGTCACGGTTTCCTGCAAGACTGCAACTTTCTGCTGAGATTCCTTTAACTAGGAAGAGGAGAGAGAGAACTCCAAAACCAACCAGGGTATGATGGGAGGCCACATGATACAACAATATTGCAGAAGCTGCTGTGTCTACCTGAAGAATTGCAAACAACCTAGATCACAAAGTTTTCATGCCAGCCAAATGTCAATCCAGTTAGCCACACCCATCTACAGTTATGCTGGAAGAGCTTCCTTGGATTCCACTATACCTGTTGACTTTGTTTCTGGTGATCCTCCAACACAGGAAGGTCGGCAAGGTAACGCTCCAAGGTCTCTATTCGCTGCTGTTTCTCCCGATTCTGCTCAGATTCTTTTTGGCATTTCTTCTTAAGATGCTCAATGTGTTTGTCTCTTGCCTTTACCTGCACCAACAAAACAGCATGATAGTGGTCCTCCCAACACAGAAGCACACAAATCAAATCAGGTTCAAATTCCCAAAGTGCGAGTGGCCACCTCTGTTCTTAACTTCCTTCAACAGCAAGTGAAGTATATATTTGGGCCTTCATTCGAGCACAGCACTCCAAGACAGAATGAAGACCATCAATAAGCACTTTAATCATACTCCAAGCTTGAGGGTGCAAACCACATCAAGCTAAGTCCAAATCCACTCCTTTTGAGATGTGGCAATAAGGACTGTTGCGCTTATCACATCCAGAACAAATGGCCAGCTTTATGTTGAGAAGTAATGAGTTTTAACAGGGAGGCCCTAAAGCAACCGTTTTCAATAGTTTTGATGCTCTCTGTTTCCCTTCCTGATTCCCCCAATTTCCCACACAGAAGCCATTCTCATTTCCCAGACCAACAGTTCATGACATGTCAGCATGTGGCTTTATGGCTCCTGTAGGTACAGAGGCCAAAGCACCAAGTATAATACAAAATGAAGTGCCCAAAGCAGCTACCCCCTACTTCACACTCAACAGAGCTTGTTAATCTGCTGGGGGCAAATGCAGGCAGCCTCTGAGTAATGTTGCAGTTTCTTATTACCCTGAATTAAAACACTGTGTTTACCCTCCATGTGTGTAAAGGTTCGCAAAAGGGCATTTTCCTTCCTTCAGCAAGGATCTTAAATAGAAACCAGAAGAGTCTTCTAGCATGGTTAGCTTATACAGCCTACCCTCTCTTCTTGCTTCTTCAGCTCTGCTGTATACTTCTGTACGGTCTCCCTGTGAGACTCCTGGATCTGCTTTTCACCTGCTTCTGAAGTGGCCAGTTTCCTCTCCAGTTCAATCTTTTCCTTACTCAGTGATTCTGTCTTTTCAGTAAACTGTGCACGCAAGAATACATTCTCCCGCTGCAACTCCTGCAAAAAGCATATATTGAAACACAATAGCTCACAAGTGTCCCCACCTCCAGAAAATACTGCCCCATAGAAGCAGCCACATTGCTGTGCCCCAGCAGAGCAAGAAAAGTGGACATGACTCACAGAGTTTTTGTTTACGTTTACCTGCATTCTAAGCAAGTAGATGTCTCCATAAGGGGCAGGAGGGCCAAAGAGAGCACTGTGGACCTGCAGCTCACTTTCTCGTACCTTCTGCTCCAGATGTGAAATGTGCTGCCTCTGCCTTCAAAACAGAAAGGCCCCCCAACATAACATTTACGAAACGTAGACTCTGATATATCTATACTGATAGAATATCAGAAAACAGGATAGAAAGTTGCCTTTAGCAAAGGGCTTTCAATAGAGCACTTTAAATTGTGTTTATAATCTAAAAATGGGAATCTAGGTTGGTGGATGGGAATAATGGAAGGTGACTTGAAAAAACGGATCTTTTTTTGCTTCCTTCCCCATTGATTTATCTACCTACCTACCTAGGAGACAAATAACTAATTCTAAAAGCAAAAACTGCACTATACCAAGTCAGGTGACAGCCAGACTAGGTGTTCACAAACCCAGGGTATACAGAATAGGCCAAACAGCTCCCCATTTATGTACTTTCTGGACTTGACTAAGGAGGAAGCACCCCTTTTTGAAAAGGAAAATGGTTTCCTCCCCCATTCTGTACCTAAGGAAATTACCAGGCACCTGTCATTTGCCCTAGCTGGTCAATGATTTAGTGAAAATAATTCTGTGTTCTTAGGAAGAAACATTTTTCCAAATATGAAATGGAAAGGGCTATCTTGGTCATGGCACCAAACATTGGAAATCCCTCCTCAGGGAGATTCCCGTCTCCCCCTATTGGTGTCTACCATCAGCAGGTGATGACTTTTTTTGTTTCATCTGGCATGCCCTCAGTAATGGTTATTGACCCTCCTCCCTGGTTCTGATGTTGTATGTTTACTTGTTTTTATTGAATTATTTTATAATTTTAAAAATTGTTCAACTATTTTAATGTTTTCATGTTCATCACCTTGGGGACCCTGATCAGGTGGAAAGATGGCATAAATAAGTAAATCCAAAGGGATACATTGTAGGCTTCCGTCTCCTACCTGTCAATGAGCATTTCCTTCTCCCTGAGTAGATTCTCATTTGTATTCACAATACCAACCAACTGGGTCGGATCAAGAGAGTGCACTGAAGTGCTGTTCACCAGAGGATGGTGGTGAGCAGCTTTATTTTGCAGCTGGAATCACAAAATTCAGACAGACAAGGCATGAGGTTCAGATCGCTAAGGCAGTTGCAGTATCACTGCTATTTCGTACTCAGCATTGTTCTAAGCCTACCGATTTCCAGAAGACTCATCCCATATACAGCTATTTCAGATTCACATCCAAGCACTCAGTGTACTACTTAGAAAAAGTAGGGAATGATTTTAGATCAGTGTGTCACACGAAACTCATGAGAACCTTTGCTTGATATCACTGAACAAAAATTGTTTCCTACTATAAAGGGTGTGTAGATCTTATGGCAAGATGATTTTAAAAAAATAAAGAAAATGAGTCACACTATGCAGTTACTCCAGTCTACATCAGTTGAATTCGCTGAGTATAGACTAGAATAACTCTGTATAGTAGTACTGTGACATCCTGCTTATTGGGGAGACTGTTTCTCCTTTAAAACTCACTGTGTACATGAACTTAGTAAATTTCTGCTGCCACCAGGAATTAAAAAATCCAAATCTCTCTATTTTGGTAGAATGACCCAGTGTCTGGGTGCTTCAGAGGACTATGTGGCCCTGAGGAAGGACTGTGCTGACTGCCGGGATAAGTTTAAACAAATAATGATTTATTTATAAAAGAACAAAATAGGTTTCTGGGTATTTTTTGAACTGTTGTTGAAGAAAGAAAATATAACTGACAAGGATTGGTGTCACACACAGTCTTTCATACTGTATCTAATTCTGAACTTGGTCCCACTATGCAGATCAAGTAAGGAGCACGATGGGGCACGGCATAGAAGAAATATTTCTGCAGATTTGGCAGCCCTCCCCATGCCAAAGTGTAGTTTGTGTACAGGTGTACACACCATAACTTTTTTTAAAAAGAAACTAAGATGTCACAAGATCATGGCTGCTGCTATACCATACATAAGGCTTTTTTTTTTTTTTAGGGCAGGGGAGAAGTAGAAAGCAGCAATGGGTGGAGAGAAAACTCACAAGACCTCTTCTTGTCTGCCTAGTCTCCCTTGCTGCCCATAATGCCTGGAATCTAAATATCTGTAACCGTAGCATTGTGCACTTCCTCCTGATCTCCCCTCAAATCCCTGTGAAGTGTTATATACATAGATAGCACTCTCATCCTCCTCACTAAGCATTAATAGAAGCAACATGCTAAGAGTGAACAGGTGCAAAAAAATACAACAGTTTAAGCAATGACAACCATATGCACATTTCCATTTTTATCATGCAGAAGGGTTCAGGGCAGGCAACTGCTTAATGGAAAAAGAACTGCAATTAAAAATAGGACACCCTAGTTATACACAATATATTTAAGACAACTAAAAATCAAAACCAAAAGCAACTATGGATAATAGAAGTCTTATTCTGATGTAAGCAGCTATTTATATATAGGTAAGATTTAGCTAACATAGACGGTTTTAACAGGGCTTTCTACCTGCATCTGATCTAGCTGCAGTCGAACCCGGTCCAGATGCTGTTTCCAGGCACTGAATGCACAGTTCTCATGTGAATGTAGTGTACAAGTTTGCTGTGTCCACACTTGAGACTGAGCAGCTGTGAAATTGGAATATGTAATAGCAGGATTAAGCCCCAAGGAGAGCTGCTTTTCACAGATTTTGCTGGCCTCAGTTGTAGGCTTAGAATCAAGCTGCACTCTAGGTGGCTCTTTTTCTAGGTCAGCATTGCAAATTTGGAGCTGGGTCCAAGGACCATCAGACTGCCTTTCCATTACTGCAGAATGGTTAAAAGTACGTTCAGCAGCAAACCTGCCAGATTTCTCAGCATCTTCTGTCCTTGCTTGGTCAGATGAAGGGAACAAGGATCTATCAAAACCATTTTCCAGTGAAGCCTGGTACACAGGAAGATGGCCCCTGGGAAACGCCTGGGAGTGCCTCGAAACGTTACAGTTTGTCACCAGCCCTGCCATGTCTCCTGAAGGGCCAGGCAGGAAGGAAGTCAGGCCAGCCAGAGATGTTCTTGATTCACCCACAATACAGGGCTTGCAGGGAGGGCTCTCCAGCATGGAAGGCATGACATGAGCTGTAGGAATGGCCACATGGGTTTTGATGGGCTGAAAGGAAGAACTGTCACTGGAATTGCAGAATGCTGTGGAAAGAAAGACAGAGGAATGTTACAATCAGGATTGCTTTCTTTCTGCACAAGCCTGCCTTTTGCTGTGACTCTTCTGTACATTTGGTGAACTGGAAGACTTGCATGTCCTAGCAGTACTTTCAAAAAGAAGGAAAGGCCATGTGCCAACAAAGCTTTCTGTCCCCTAACATGCAAAGTATTTTCTGATAACAACTGAATTCAGACACACATCCAGATTATCTTCATTTGATCAAAATCAGATCACATAACAAAGTGTATCTTTCTAGTTGTTCATATACAAGTCTTGAAGTTGACTTTAGAAAATAAATACTGAGACTTACTCAAGAACCAGGAGTTGAGCTCTTGGTTACATTTCCAGTTCTGAGCCCTGCAATTCACTTGCTGCCAGATTTGTAAGTAAAGTTGGATGCAGCCCCAAGAAGCAAAAGAATGGAAAGCTTCCTAGGAAAATGGAACAATTGCTGTCCTGTTTGGCATTAAACTTCCTCCAAAATCAGCTTCAGGTCTCTCCCAACAAGCATACGGAATACAGCAGAGCAGAATACTGAAAATCCTGACGCTGAAACACCAGATCAGACTAGATGAAGTGTGAAGTTATTCTTAGCAACTCTCAGATTTCAATACAAAAAAACAACAACAGCTTAACCAAGCAGTAGGACACCTTATTTTCTATCAATTTTCCTTCCTTTCCAGAAAACTTGTCATGACTACATGAATTTTTGCTTCTTGTGCAAGATAAAGACAGTAGAAAATCAATTTAAAGTCTGGGGTATCACTTTTATTTTAGGGCAATGAGCTCATACCAACACGTCAGTTATACCCATTTGCCAGTATGAGAAGGAACACAGGACTCAAATTTGTCCATCACAGGAATGAGGCTACTACATATACCTAGTCCAAGTCTCTCTAGACAAGATACCAACATATGGTAAAGATAGTCAAAGAGCCAGTGAACCTAAAACTCCTTCAAGAACATATAATTTATATGTGGCGGCACTGTTAAGTTTCATGAGCAAGTTACACGAAGAGGTAAAGGGCCTTTCCTGTACGGGTAAGAAATAAGAGACTTGGCATAGCTGTATCTAGAACAGAGCTGTAATACAGTGGCAGAGTGCACATCTCGATGGGTGAGGCTCCACCTCAGGTTCCTAGCATTTCTAATTATTATGATAGAACAGCTAGGAAAGACCTGATACATTCTGGAGAACCAAAAAAGACACACCAAAACACAGCATTCTGCCCTTTAATTAAAACCACTGGGACATGCCCAGAGAATATGTGCACTGGAAAGAACACACCTCAACCAGGTATGAACCTTACTACTCCACTTGGAGCTCGACAGAATTAAAGAGTGGCAATAAAGGGCAGCTTCACACAGTGTTTTTGCTACCAGTGTAAGCATATTGCAGTAGCTCTATAGGGAAAACATATGCAGAACAGATCTATACTCTACACTGAAATGGCATGTCCAGTTCCTTGACATGCAAAAGAGTTACTCCAAGGATGATTTTTCTACTGTCAATTACTCAACAGCCAACTAGACACTGAACAACATCAAGAGGGAACTTAAGTTCAGTTAAAATAAACCTCAAGGACCGTATGTAAAAAGAATTAGTTGATCACTAGCTGGGAAACCGAAAGCTTAGAAAATGGAAGATACAGTTTACAGTGCAATCCTATGCAGAATTATTCCAATAACTACTCCAGAGTTATTCACTGAAATAATTGGAGTCAGAGTAGCACAACTCTGAATAAAGTTGTGCTGTAAGACATCCACAGTCTTTCTGGTTCTATGTAGGAAGACAGCAACATGACTGTCAACTGTAACAAAGGATCTAAATAGGATGGAGTCAAAACGAAACGTACCTTCTGCACTGTTAGAGCTAGAGGTTCCATTTAGTGTGCTTGCACAGGTAGCCATCGTTAAATTACAACCAGAACGTCTCCAGATTTTCAGACGGGGCATTCAAGATTATCTCTAGAGAATCTTCTGGACTGAACTGGAATGGGGGAGAGGGGAGACATGTTATACAATTTACATGGGAATTCATGAGCTATATGATGAAATGCAGGTTCTCCTGGAAGGCTGGCAAGTGACAAACCTCCACATGGCATTTTAAAAGTTTTTCTTTTCTTTTCTCTGGGAAGCAGAAAGTCCATCAATGGCTTTCCAGCTTACTTGTATACATATGCTAATAGCTTTAGCTAAAGAAAATGGAGTAGGTCTACCCTCCCCACATCTCCAGGCAGGGAACAGAGTTGGAGGACTTTAGGCTAGAACAGCCACACGGATGCTCTCTAGGAAGAGGCTGGAGGAAACACATCTCTGACCTGGCCTGATCGGGTCAAGTGGGAGGAGGAAACAGAGGTGATAAAACTTCCTTGCCACAGGAAGTAGCTCTCTTTCTTTGTGATGCTTAGGCGATGAGAGGTCACAGGACCCTTAACTCCTGAGGCAGCCACTGACCATATCGTCAGCCTAGGGGGCTGAAGGACACTTTAAGGTAATGGTAACTCTTTAGAGATCTAGAATTTCCTAAGCTAGAACAGCCTGTCCTATTTTAACATCTTATAGGGCGTGTACAGAGAGAGGGACAGCAGATTTGCATTTTTGTCCCAATTTCTTTTGAATTCTGGTGCTGTGCTAAAAGTATGCTTGTAAACATTTTCTTTTTAATAAATACTTATTAACTTTTGATGCTGGAAGTGGTTCTATGTAGCACATAGACCTTCACCGTCTCTAACACGCTATTTTAAGAGTATTACCAGGGGAAGGCACTGGGTAGCAGGAGACACAGAGGCAAGGCCTCAGAACAGAGAAGGGGGGCTGGGAGTCCTGCCCCTCCCAGCAGGAAATTCCTTAAAAAGGGCAGGTGGTGGTGGCACATTACCCTAGAGAGAAGAAAAACCCCTCCAAGGAGTTGGGAATCCCTAGGAGGATAGGGTGGAAACGAGGCCTGCAGGCCGGAGCAGGCATGTTCTGCCACAAGCTAATTCGATACTATCAAACCAGGGCTCAGTAGAGACTAGGAGTACTTCAACTCACAACAGAAATTATTAGTCCCTCTAGTCATCTTACTTTACCAATTTGCCAGCAGTTCAGTGTCATACACACCTACCCTGGTTGGACTATTTGCTCTGGATCTTGTTTTCATTTGTGCCCTGCAGTGCAATATGCCTATATTTTGGAATGCCAGACCTTCTAGACTCTGTTCATAATAACTTGTCTACCCTGACCCTCAGCAGAGGTTGTGCGCACACATAAGAATGCTAATGCATGCATGTGATGTGTATCTACAAATATAATCTTTCATGCAACTTTTTCTTTACTTTTTATTACGTTTAAAATAATGTTTCATGCATCTTGATACAATTCCTGTTTCCTGCCCTTGACAGTAAGCCCTGCTGTTGTGTTTTGGGCCAGCAGAGGTTTACAAAGGCTGCCCCACATAAAGCACATTACAGTAATCTAACCTGGATAGGGTAAGTCCATGAATCAATGCGGCCACATCATGTTTTTTAAGGAATGGCTGTAGCTGGTAGAGCAGTCAAAGCTAGTAAAATGTGCTATATGCCATAGAGAATACCTGCACCTTCAACCATAGGCCAGGATCCAGCAGCACTTCAAGCTACGAACCTTCTCCTTTAAATAGAGTGCAACTCCCTTCAGGACAGGCTGACTCCTCAGTCGTGGCCCTCTTCTCTGGTTCCCATGTTGCTTATGTGTTTTTATTAAGAGAAGGGTGCAAGCTGCTGTGGGTCACCGCTGGGGAGAAATGAAGTAAATAAATAAAAACTGAAAGGTAGCAAAGCATCCAGATCAGTTTTTGCAAAAAGTTGGAAACTGTTCCTTGACTTTCAGAAGCGAACATTTTATATAGGCACTGATCTTTCTCTAATACAGTATTAGTACATCTGAGGTGATTGATCATGGAATTCATTTTCTATTCGTGTGCCATATTGTGTATAAAAATCACACACATAAAGACAAAACTGGAAACTTTCTGCTGTTACATTTCAAAGCCTTTTGGTGCCTGCATGCAGACAGGTGGGCCAAAAGGCTATGAACCGTACAAGACAGCCAAAACCAAGTTTCCCTTTTTTGTATTCATGTGTGTATAAACACAAATAAAGTACAAATATATAGGTTTAATTATTTAAGAACATAAGAACATAAGAACATAAGAGATGCCAATGTTGGATCAGGCCAAAGGCCCATCCAGTCCAACACTCTGTATCCCACAGTGGCCAGAAATACCAGTGCCATCAGGAGGTCCACCAGTGGGGCCAGGACATTAGAAGCCCTCCCACTGTTGACCCCCCCCAAGCACCAAGATGACAGAGCATCACTTGCCCCAGAGTCCCTATCTATACCTTGTGGCTAATAGCCACTGATGGACCTCTGCTCCATATGCTTATCTAATTCCCTTTTGAAGCCGTCCATGCTTGTAGCTGCCACCACTTCCTGTGGCAGTGAATTCCAAGTGTTAATCACTCTTTGGGTGAAGAAGTACTTCCTTTTATCCGTTCTAACCCGACCGCTCAGCAATTTCATGGAGTGCCCACGGGTTCTTGTATTGTGAGAAAGGGAGAAAAGTACCTCTTTCTCTACCTGCTCTTTCCCATGCATAATCTTATAAACCTCAATCATGTCACCCCTCAGTCGTCGTTTCTCCAAGCTAAAGAGCCCTAAGCGCCTTAACCGTTCCTCATAGGGAAAGTGTTCCAACCCTTTTATCATTCGAGTTGCTCTTTTCTGCACTTTTTCCAAAGCTATAATATCCTTTTTAAGGTGTGGTGACCAGAATTGCACACAGTATTCCAGATGAGGTCGCACCATTGATTTATATAGCGGCATTATGATATTGGCTGATCTGTTTACAATACCCTTCCTAATAATCCCCAGCATAGCATTGGCCTTCTTTATTGCAGTCACACACTGTCTCGACATTTTCAGTGAGTTATCTACTACAACTCCAAGATCTCTCTCTTGATCTGTCTCTGCCAGTTCAGACCCCATCAACGTGTATTTATAGTTAGGATTTTTGGCTCCAATGTGCATCACCTTGCACTTGGCCACATTGAACCCCATTTGCCATGTTGACGCCCACTCGCCCAACTTTGACAGATCCCTTTGGAGTGCCTCACAATCCTCACTGGTTTTCACCACCCTGAACAACTTCGTATCATCCGCAAATTTAGCCACTTCACTGCTTACTCCCAACTCCAAATCATTAATGAACAAGTTAAAAAGCAGTGGACCAAGTACTGATCCCTGTGGTACCCCACTGCTTACACCCCTCCACTGGGAGAACTGCCCATTTATACTCACTCTCTGTTTTCTATTAATTAGCCAGTTTTTGATCCATAAAAGGACTTGTCCTTTTATCCCATGATTTTTGAGCTTGCTTAGGAGCCTTTGATGAGGAACTTTATCAAAAGCTTTCTGGAAGTCAAGGTAAACAATATCTATTGGATCCCCCTTGTCCACATGTTTGTTCACCCCCTCAAAGAACATTAACAGGTTAGTGAGACAAGATCTTCCCTTACAGAACCCATGTTGAGTCTGCCTCAATAGGTTTTGTTCATCTATGTGCCTACTAATTCTTTCCTTAATAATGGTTTCCACCAATTTACCCGGTATCGACGTCAGACTGACAGGCCTGTAATTTCCCGGATCTCCTCTGGAACCCTTTTTAAAGATGGGAGTGACATTAGCTACCTTCCAGTCCTCAGGAATGGAGGCTGATTTTAAGGAGAGATTACATATTTTTGTCAGGAGATCCACAAGTTCACAATTGAGTTCTTTCAGAACTCTTGGATGTATGCCATCTGGGCCTGGTGATTTATCAGTTTTTAAGTTGTTTATCAGTTTTAGGACCTCCTCTCTCGTCACCTCAATCTGACTCAGGTCTTTCAACACCCCTCCTGAACTCAGCGGCTCTGGAGTGGGCAAGCAGCTCTCATCTTCCACAGTGAAGACGGAGGCAAAAAATGCATTTAGCTTCTCAGCCATTTCCCTATCATCCTTCAGTACTCCTTTTACCCCTTGGTCATCCAAGGGCCCCACTGCCTCCCTGGCTGGTTTCCTGTTTCTAATGTATTTGAAGAAAGTTTTATTGTTGGTCTTTACATTTTTTGCTATATGCTCCTCATATTCCCTTTTTGCATGCCTGACCACAGACTTGCATTTTATTTGCCATAGCCTGTGTTCTGTTTTATCAGCCTCACTGTGACTAGCTTTCCACCGCTTAAAGGAATCCTTTTTACCTTTTACAGCTTCCATTACTTTGTTTGTTAACCATGTAGGCTTTTTCTTATACCTGTTTGTGCCTTTCCTAACCTGCGGAATATATTTTATTTGAGCTTCTAGAATTGTAGTTTTAAACAGTTTCCAAGCTTCCCCAATGGTTTTGACCCTTTCTAATTTTCCCTTCAGTTTCCTCCCCACATGTCCCCTCATATCAGAAAAATTACCCCTTTTTTTTACTTACTTCATTTACACCCCATCTTTATCCCCGGTGGGGACCCAAAGCAAATTACATTGTTCTCCTCTACTCCAGTTTATGCTCACAACAACCCTGTGAGGTAGGCTAGGCTGAGAGGAATTGGCTCAAGTTCACGCATGGCGGGGGGGGGCATTCAAACCTGGTCTCCCAGATCCTCTGACCACTGCATCCCTAAATGAAGACCTGCATCTGACAGAGAGGCCACTCACTCAGGTCACAGATGCCCCTATTTAAGGCATCACAAGTCCCGTCTTTGTTTTCCATTCAATTAAGCGGCCCTTATCTTGTTTAAGGCTAAGCAGGGAAGGCTCAGAACAACTCCCTCCCCCCCACTCGAGCCTTAAGAGAGCAACGCGCGGGGTCTTTCAACCAAAGGCTGCGAAGGGGGCCACAAGCTAGAATGGGGGTTTTATCTTCCCCAACGCCGCCGAGACACCCAACCAGGGCCCCCCCCCCCCCCCCCCCGGTCCGCCACGAGTTTGTGTTGCGAAATTAACTCCGGGCCAGGGGAAGGGACAGCTGTGAGACCGATGAGAAGAGCAACATCTAGCCCCACAAGCGGCAAAAGGTTGGTTTACCTCGAGAAGTACGAACAGGGAGCCTCCAGACGAGAGCCCTTCAGCGTCACGGCCAGCCGAGTCAAGGCGGTTAAATCTCCAGAGCCAAAGAGCAGCCCCAACAGACCGTTGGGGGGGGGGGGGGGGGGAAAACCCCCCCCCCCCCCCACGGCCGGGGGGGGGGGGGGGGGAGGGAAAACCACGCCCCCTACTCCTGAGCCGCGTCTCGCGCCCCGGCTATTGGGCAGCAGGGGGAAGGCCTTTCTTCCGAAGTTCCTGCCACGCCCTCCGGCGCCTGTCATCGACTGGGACCGTTGGAAGGGCACGGAATAGCTGCGGCCAGCGGTTCTTCCTTTCCGGCAGTTCGGGGGGGGGGGCAGCGGGGGGCAGCGGATTCTTGTATGTGAGGGAAAGGGTCCTGCAGGAGGAGACATGAAAGGCCTTGCGAGGATGAAGTGGAAGAGGGGAGAGAAGGATGTCTTCAAAAGATAATAGGGAGATCTGATGCAAGCAGGACAGTGATTCAATCTGGCCATTCATAGTATTAGCACTTGCTACATAAAGGAGCTGCGGTGGCTCAAGTGGTTAAGGCGCTGAACTGCAGGCCGTGGAAGGTCAGTAGTTCAGCAGTTTGAGACCCTGGTGCCAGAGTGAGCTCCCCTCTCTAGTACCACTTCCGTGGGAAGGTAACAGCGTTCCGTGCGCCTTGGTGTTTAGTCATGCCAGCCACATGACCATGGAAACGTCTTCAGACAGCGCTGGCTCTTCGGCTTGGAAACGGAGATGAGCAGCGCAACCCTAGAGTCGGATTCAACTGGCTTTCGAGCAAGGGAACCTTTACCTTTACATAAAGTTCCAAATTAAATAACCTGCAGACCAAAAAAAGTAAAAGCCACATCCTCATGGATCCTCTAGTTTTTTAAAAAAACAGAATTCCTCCAAATCTAGCATCAAGTCACTTGTGAAAACTAGGTCCACAAACTGAACCATTAAAAAACCTCAGATCCAGCACTTTGTGATGCTACAATGGTGCAAAAAAATGGATCCCAGGCACGGATCCTCATGAATTCATCTTTTTTCTATACTGAAACAATATAAAACTGCCATCATATTGTTGATAATACCTTGAACTAAAGTCAGCACAATCAAACTCATGGATCCTCCACTCTGTGGCACCACCATGTTGCAAAAACATGGTTCCAAGGCACTGATCTTCATGGATCCTCATGACTATTATTGTGGGGTCACCCAAAACTTATCAAGTCACTCATCACATCTGTGGCCACAGAGTACACCATAGAAATCATGGATTCACTGTTTTGTGGCTCTACCAGGGCTCAAAAACATGGATTCAAGGCACAGATCATGATGGATCCTCGTGATTTTGATTGGGGGGGGTCACCCAAAACTCTCTTTTAAAGTATTCACATGATGGTATTTGACTCCCTGTAAGGTTGCAATATATTCACAAAGCATACTGTGTATGTGCAAAATCATAAGAACATAAAAACAGTCCTGCTGGATCACACCAGAGATCCATCCAGTCCAGCATCCTGTCACAAACAGTGACCAACCAGTTCCTCTGGAGGGCCAAGAGAAGAAGAAGAGATTGGTTTTATAGCCCACCCTTCACTACCCGAAGGAGTCTCAGAGCGGTTTACAATCTCCTTTCCCTTCCCCTCCCCACGACACCCTCATGAGAGAACAGCTCTGAAAGAACTTGTAACTGACCCAAGGTCACACCACCAGCTGCACGTGGAGGAGTGGGGAATCAAACCCGGTTTTCCTAGATTAGAGTCTGCGCTCCTAACCAGTACACCAAACGGGGCATAGAGGCCAAGGTCTTCCCCTAGTGTTGCCTCCTGGTTCTAGGATTCAGAAATTTGTCTTCTCTGCATGTGGAGGTTTCCTTTAGTCACCAGAGTTAGTAACCAGTGATAGGCCCATCTTCCATGAATCTGTCTAATCCCCCTTTTAAAACTGTCTATGTCTTTGGCCATCACTACATTCCACATTGTAATCACTCATAGTGTAAGGAAGTATTTCCTTTTGTCCATCCTGAATCTACAGCCCACCAGCTTCAGTGGATGCCCTCAAGTTCTAATATTTTGAGAGGGAGAAAAAGTTCTCTTTATCAGCTCTCTCCAACCCATGCATAACTTGTTAAACCTCTATCATGTCCTCCCTTAGTCATCTCTTGTCTAAACTGAAAATTCCCAGACCCTTTAGCCTTTTCTGATAGGAAAGGTGCTCCAACTCCCTAATCCTCTTGGTTGCCCTCTTCTGTACTTTTTCCAGCTCTGCAATGTCCTTTTTGAGATAGTGACCAGAACTGCACACAGTATTCCAAATGAGGCCGTGCCATAGATGTACCTTCTATCATACCTGGTGGCTCTGTGTCAAAGTTTACCATATTTGGCATCTAATTAAAGAACATTGCCCTCACCTGAATAGCGCAGGCTATCCCAGTCTTCTGGCCTCCTGCAGGCCGCAGCGCTCCGGCGCGGGCCCGAGGAAATAGCAGGAGACCCTCTTCTGGACTCCCATGGGCCGCAGCGCTCCGGCGCCAGCCCAGGGAGGTGGCAGGGGACCATCTTCTGGCCTCCCCGAGGCTGCAGCGCTCCGGTGCCAGGCTGAGAAACACGGTGGTGGCGGGGGGCGGGGCTTGGTCATGTGCCCGCCCCTGAGCTCCTCACTCTCTGAGCGCCGCTTCAGTGCACTCCGGGGTCAACCAACCCCTGCTCCTCACCTTCCTTCTCCCAGGGGGAGGGAGGGAACAGCCAGAGCTTGCTTCTTGGCCAGGCTGCAGGAGACAAAGTGAAGCCTTTATTTCCTTCGGCTGGCTGAGGCTCCTCCTGGGAGAGAGGGAACGAAGGAGAGGTTGCTTTGCTGGGCTGCCTCAATCACATGGGAGAAATACCAGACACCTTTAAGGCCAACAAATTTTTGTTCAAGGTATGAGCTTTTGTGTGCCTTACTACAGTGTGTGTGTATTCTGTTGAATTCCTTATGTTACATGTGTGTGTGTTTTGTTGGGCTCCTAATGCCAGGGCTTTCCTGGGTGCAACTGGGTTCCCTTCCCCTTTTCACTATATTCATGCCCTATTGATCCAGTCTTTCTCAGTAAGAAAGCAATGTGAACTATTTTAGAGGAAGAATAACAACAAGCCAGTAAGGTGGATTAGGCTGAGAGTGTGTATCCAGACAAAGTTCACCCAGCACATTTCCTTTGTAGGACGTTGTAGTTATTTCTCTGGGGAAGACTATAGTTTTGTAGACAAACAAACAGCCCTCAGTCTCTGTCAGGATGCCTTCTCATGTTCTTGACCAGCACATTAAGCAACTTATGTACAAAAGCCCCAGGTCCTAGGCTCAGAACACTGAGCATGAGATTTCTGTAATGAATGTCAATAAATCAAAAGTAGGTTTGCAGCTTACAGATACACACCTGAACAACATACTCAAGATTGCTACAGCACAGATATTTTAATACAATAATGTAGAGCAAGAGGTGTCAGTTATCAGAGACTGCTAAATAGACAAAATATTGCAAGAGTGCTAGTGTTTTAAAGATGTTTTATTTAAAGTTTAAAAAATCTTTCATTGTGTTTGTCTGTGTCTTTTATAAAGCTTATATCTCCGCTACCTGGCATTACATTTTATGAGACACATGGCCCAGCCTAACAAGGTCTCATTTATGTCAGATCTGGCCCTCAAAACAAATGAGTTTGACACCCCTGGCCTAACCCAATAAACAGGAAATAAATATGTTTACTGATTGCAACCCCCATTAAAAAAACCCCCAAAATGTGAAGAAATTCCAGCAGAATTTATGGAATCCAGAAAGTGGAAACATCAAAGACTGCAGATTTATGACAGAAGATGACTGTTGTAACTTATTAGCTGTACAGTTGTCCAAATCTGAATGAGCTACAGCAGTACCCAGAAGTCGTGGAAAGTGTAGCTAAAGTTGCTATTAAACTGCCGTCTGTAGGTAGGCCTTTAATGGCTGTTTGATCTTGGAGTAACTGTGTGTGAGTTAAGTGCTGTCAAGTCACTTTTAACTTATGGCAACCTTATGAATTAATGGTGTCCAAAATACCCTATTATTGATAGCCTTGCTCAGGTCTTGCAGACTGAAGGCTTCCTTTATTGAGTCAATCAATCACGTTAGGTCTTCCTCTTTTCCTCCTGCCTTAAACTTTTTAGAAGAAGAAGCTGGGTTCATGTGGAAGAGTGGGGAACCAAACTCAATTCTCCAGATTAGAGTCTGCCACTCTCTTAACCACCACACCACAGAATCAAGTGGTAACATACATCTCCATTGGTGTGAAAAGATTTACCAGCCAGTTCTTGTGTGTTAACGATAATGAAAACAACCGTGATGTTATATTATGAAAATATATTTAGACTACTATTCTATAGTGAATTGTATTTCTTCATCACATTATAAAAATATACGCATACACCCAATGGGAATTGCATAGAATACCGTTTCACATAGCAGCTTTTTCTAAGTGTGCTGCGTGAATACCATTAGTTTACATGATGTCAACAATTCTAATCTGTGAATTAACACACAACATTCTTCCCACTTCAATGAAACAGATTCTTTCAGTGCTCATAATATGTTAAGCTACTTTCAAAGGCATAAGTGCAAACCATGCCATTTTTTCCTCTAGCCAGTTGGCAACTTTAGACATAATGCATATTCTAACAAAGCATGCCAACATTTTGTTTCTGGCAGAAGACCTGTGTTGTGTTAATAGCTGCATAATAACCAAGAAAAGGCCAATGAAACCTTTCCTGGCACGGATATTCAATTAATCTTTGCCTACTGATTGTGAGCTATTGTACAATTTTTTACAGTCAACACAAAGAAAAAAGTTTGCTGTGCCCTTTTGGAAGCCATGGAGTGTCTGAACAAGGAAAATGGGTGGGAAACTAAGTGCCTGCAGTCTAGGTAGGTGGGGAGGTTAAGCACACATTGGGTCAAGAACAATTCCTGTATTTTAGATTTAATTGAGAGTCACCAGCCAACCAGTGACCCAGCCAATAAAACCATGTTCTGTCAAATAGCCAATATTAGGATCTGAAAATCCAGTAAAAATTGGCTTCACCCCTCACCCCCCTCCCCTTTCTGACATTGTTCTAATTCAACCCCTCTCATTCCTCTAGGCGTTGCCTGGCCCTGACTTAAGAACATAAGAGATGCCAATGTTGGATCAGGCCAAAGGCCCATCCAGTCCAACACTGTATCACACAGTGGCCAGAAATACCAGTGCCATCAGGAGGTCCACCAGTGGGGCCAGGACATTCAAAGCCCTCCCACTGTTGACCCCGCCCCAAGCACCAAGATGACAGAGCATCACTTGCCCCAGAGCCCCTATCTATACCTTGTGGCTAATAGCCACTGATGGACCTCTGCTCCATATGCCTATCTAATTCCCTTTTGAAGCCGTCCATGCTTGTAGCCGCTACCACTTCCTGCCTTGGCAGGACTTCCTTTGGCTCTGCCTGATACCCTCGTTTAGGGGAGGAATACCACTCAACAAATGATCAAGGACCCGCCAACTTATTTATTTATTTAGTATCCCGCCCTCCCCACTGAAGCAGGCTCAGGGCAGCTCACATAAAATTTCATTAAACAAATAATACAAAAAATTGGATAAAATGACATACATAAAGTGCTAGTGCATATCGCATGGCGATGGCAAGGCATCAGTACATTACAGTTGGCAGGCAACTCAGTCTGGGTCATATCGGCATATGAAGGCTATCAATGGTGGTATTCGTGTTGGGGCCAGGGCCTCAGTTGGGGCTAGGGCCTCAGTCGGTTACGTGTGGCTCACTGATCAAAGGCCTGGTGGAAGAGCTCCATCTTGCAGGCCCTGCGGAACTGTAAAAGGTCCTGCAGGGCCCTGATGTCTTCCCGGAGCTCATTCCACCAGTATGGAGCTGCCAGTGAGAAGGCCCTGGCCTTCGTTGAACCCAGCCTGGCTTCTTGGGGGCCTCGAAGGGGAACGTGTGGGGAAAGGCAGTCCCTTAAGTATGTAGGCCCCTGACCATAAAGGACTCTAAAGGTAAGAACTAGCACCTTGAAACCAATTCAGTACACTATAGGCAACCAGTGCAGTGCTTTTAGTGCAGGCTGGATGTGCTCCCGCATGGGAAGTCCCAGCAGCGGCCTGGCCGCCGCATTCTGCACCAGATGCAGCTTCCAAATTTGAGACAAAGGCAGCCCTATGTAGAGAGCATTACAATAATCCAATCTCAAGGTGACCATTGTCGCCAAGTCATTGTGTTCAAGGAAGGGAATCAACTTCACAGTAGCCACTACCTGGGCCTCCATTATTAGGGAGGCATCCAAGAGCACTCCCAAGCTCCCAAGCTCTGATGCTGGTACCAACAGCGCCCCATCGAAGGTTGTTAGTGGGATCCCTAGGCTTGGGCCTCTTCGACTTATGCACAGGACCTCTGTCTTCATCGGATTCAATTTCAGTCGGCTCAGTCTAAGCCACCCAGCCACAACTTGCAACGCCAGGTCCAGATCGTCTGAGCTAGAGTCAGACTGGCTGCCCAACAACAGATAGAGCTGAGTGTCATCTGCATATCGGTGACATCGCAGCCCATGCCCTCAGACAATCCGGGCAAGGGGGCACATGTAGATGTTAAATAACATTGGGGGAAGTACTGCTCCTTGGGGCACGCCACAATTTAGCGGGTGCCTTTGGGACAGCTGTTCCCCAGTGCCATCCTTTGTCCCTGACCCTGGAGGGACAAGGAAAGCCACTGCAAGGCAGACCCCTGAATCCCAGTGTCAGCGAGGCAGTGCATCAGTAGTTGGTGGTCAAACACCGCCAATAGGTCCACCAACAACAATGCCAAACCACCCCAATCCAGATGCCTCCGAAGGTCATCCGTGAGGGTGACCAGCGCCGTCTCTGTCCCATGGCCTAGTCGGAAACCAGACTGGAAGGGATCTAATGCAGAGGTGTCATCCAAAAAACCTAACTGAATCCCTGCCGTCCTCTCAATTAATTGCCCAGATAGGGCAAATTGGGGACCGGCCGATAATTAGCCAATTCGGCTGGGTCCAAGGATGTTTTTTTTAAAGAGGGGGCATACCACGGATCGCGCTACCACGGTTCTTTTTGCTCCGGCTCTAATTTGCCTCCCTTCAGCGGCGCAGTAACAATTGCATAATGACCTGGTGGAGTGGCTGTTTGCTGGATGAAGTTCTGGGGGCACAGGAACCAAAAGGGCAAGTAGGCCAAGCCAGAGCACTAGAAGAGGCGTCTCTATCTTGCTTCTCCTTCTGAGTAGTGAGTGGAATGCCACTAATGGAGGCAGTTCTAGAAGCCAAATGGCTGCTGATCACAGCTCATTAGTATATCTGTAGCCCATCAATACATGTTTCCCCAGTAGAACAAAATGCAGCTCCCCAGGGCCCTTTCAGAATGGGAAAATAGTTGGGTGGAGGCTTAAGCTACCCCTCCCATGCACTGTGGTCCCAAATTCCTGAGAAAGTTTAACAGGAAATCCCCAGCACATATCTCAACAGGACCTTGAGCAAACTTGCAGACAGTGAAACATATAAGTTTAGAAGTGGGTCCCCTTTAAACTGATGCATTAATAGAATATTTCTTTGGATTGTTTTTGTGTTTGCTATCATGTATGACACATAAACCATGCATGCAAACAGTGTGTCAAAGCCGTGAAATAAGCTACAAATCTCTAAAGAAAAACGGAGTGCTACATTGTCTAGGACCAGCTCTGAATATGGTCAGCAGCCAAACCTTGGAACATGCAACTAGATCCTAGATCTGCTTACTCCAAAGCAAGCCTCAGAGTTCAACAGGATTTAATCCCAAATAAGTACCAAAGCTTTACAGCGTAATCCTACACAGTTATAAGAAATTGCAAGTAGATAAATAGGTACCGCTTCGGTGGGAAGGTAACAGCGTTCCGTGCGCCTTGGCGTTTAGTCATGCTGGCCACATGACCACAGAAACGTCTTTGGACAGCGCTGGCTCTTCGGCTTGGAAACGGAGATGAGCACCGCAACCCCAGAGTCGGACTCGACTGGCTTTCAAGCAAGGGAAACTTTTACCTTTACCCTAAACATAAGTCAGTGTACATAGTACTGCAGCAGTTAGATTCCCCCATCACCTGAGCAGCCAGATTTGAGATACCACAGCTGCCAATCCAACTGGAGTCAAGGAGCATCCCGAAGACTACCAGAATTTTATTGCAGCAACAGTTTTGGGGCCAATTCATCAGCTGCATGGCAGTGTCCACCCATAGCTATGGCTCAAGCCTCTGGTGAAGTGAGCTCTGCCTGATGAAAGCTGAAGCTGCACTAAAATTCTAGTAGTCTTTAAGGTTGCCGCTGGACTTCTGTATTACAAATGTATGCTTAGATTATACACACACACCCCTCTTTTCCTCCTGCTCAGGTAGGCCTCCCCGCTCACCCCGCCCACTGGCTCGGCTCTACCCCCGCCCCACCTCCCTGGTTGCACCGGAAGCGGGGCGCCTGTTTCCAGGAGGTGACGTCATAGGGCGCTCCGCCCAGCCTCCCTCCCCCGGTGATGGAGGAAGAGGAGGCTGTGGGGGGGAAGATGAAGCAGTTCCCCGCAGCGGTCAGCATGGGTGTCGGGGGTGGTGCGGCTGGGGCGGGCGTGGACCCCGAGCGCTGCCGCTTCCCTTACTGCGTGGTGTGGACGCCTATTCCCGTGCTCACGTGAGTGCCCGCCCCCTTCCCGGGTCGAGGGTCGCCCCCGCTCTTGGGGAGAGGCAGGGAAGTGGCCCTTTGCCGGAGGTGGTCGATGGCTTTGCGTTGCATTTCTTTTTCTCTTTCGCCTGCGGGGTCGGGACTGTTTCCCTGGCTTGTGGCATCTGAAAGGTTGACAGACGTATAGTGGTAGAAGGTTCCGTGGGCTGGAGTCAGCTTCGTTAGATGCCTGGAGTTGAAACCTCCGTCAGTGTAGATTTGTGTGTTGGAGAGAGAAGCGCACACATGCAAGTTCTAACTTGAGGGTTCATCGCTCTGAGACATGGGAAATTGTGAGCAGTGGGTTGGTGCCTCAGGGCTCTGTCTCTGTTGTTGGTATAATGCCACAAAGGTGGCAATCTTTAGCACAGTTACAAAGGGTTTACTTCTGAGTAAGCATGCCTTGGGTTGCGCTGCAGCGTGGCTTCCCCTCTGTAATTCTGGTAAAATAGTGCCATCAGAATTACACCCAATCTAAATCCTTTGACTCAGTGGATTTAGAAGGGTGTGACTCTGCACTGCTAAGTTTGCTGCAGCCAAAATTAAGCAAGAGTTGTGGGTTGCTTTCAAGATTGAGAAATTGCATAATAGCATAAGCTTTTATGAATTACAGTCTGCTTTGTGAGATAAATGAAAAGTGAACATGGCTGCTCTTGAAAACTTGTGCTGTAATCTGTTGCTTAGTCTTTAAAGAGCCTCAAGATTCTTGTGGTGGTGGGTTTTTTTCTCCCTGGAAATTTATACTTATTTTTAGGTTTTTGTGCTTTGCACTGACATGTCCAATGCTATACCTTCTTGTTCTTTTGTTTTTAACACTTCCCTCCCTGTACTCTTTTGCACCACCTTACTACAGTTGAGATAACCAGCTTGGCTGTATAGGTGTGTGAGTTTGAGGCTTCTTTGGCCACAGTGTTCTGTTACAGAGGATGGACTTGTCTATGTTGTGCATTCTCTGGTAGTGTACACTATCCGAAAGGTGCAGGTGTGGGCCATGAGGGAGAGGCATAGACCTCCCTGGAGAACTTGCTCAACAGTGTAGGAGGAATGTTGTGGTTGTGACAACTTCTGTGCACATCGTCCAACATTTCTCAGGTCAAAAACAGAGATAGTCTTGTATACTTGCGATACTCATGTTCTCACACCAAAGCCTGCTGCCTGCCTTCACACCTCACCTAACTCATTGTTGTGAGGGTAAAATGGAAGAAAGGTGAACAATGTAAATTGCTTTTTGTCCCCTTGGGGAGAAAGGTTGGGGTATAAGTGAAGTAAATATACATTGTTGAAGAATATTCTTTGATTGTTGGCTAATTTCTCTGCAGATCTTCATTTTGAACCAGTATCTCAGTTGGGATATTTTCTTCTTTCTTTTTGCAAAAATTCCAGTGAGTTCATAAAGAGGACAAGGGAAGGGACCAATGTTCCCTCTAAGCTGTGGAGTCTTGTGAGCAAAAATTCTACTTTGTGAGCTACTGACATTAAAGTTGTGAGCAAGTGATTTGGCTACTACATAAATTAGTTTGCTCTGGAGCCATTCTTCCTGACTTAAGGCAAAAACATGTGAGCTGGAGGCTAAATAACAGTGAGCTAGCTCACACTAACTCAGCTTAGAGGGAACATTGGAAGGGAAATTTGTTAATCTCAGAAAATTTAACTTTGCCATTGTTCTAGTTGTCGAATAGCTGGATTCGAACACATTGAACATTATTTACTATTTTGATTGCCGGTTATAAAGAAGAAGTAGAAATAGTTGTGTTCTTGTGTGAGCATTCACCTGCATGCCCTCTGGAACTGAGATGTGTCCATTTGATCATTCAGGGATCTGACCCTTCCAGAGACCGGATGGAAACCTGGAAAACAGTATTGGTGCTGTCCTATACTAACAGAGTCATAAGAAGGACAAAACAGAAACAATGACTTACAAGGACTGAGACCCAGAAAATAGATAACCTATTGATTGCCTCCCCAGTAAAAAGGAAATTATTGGAGCACACAGGGGGGGACACTGCAAGAAGAAAATATAACCAGAGGATAGTTTTTGTACAGCTGACTTCCTAGGGGCTGAGGCCCCTTCCACTGATCGTGCTAGTCCTGGGTCTTTTTGGTTTCACAGAGCTCATCTGGGTGAGCATGTCATCATGTTTGTACTTGAAACTCCTACTCTTAACCTTTGTACAGCACCCACACTTTAAATGTGAACTTGCTGGGCCAGACCAGCCTTGCAAATAACTCCACAGACATCTCTCTTCCTACATATACCTGTGGTAGCCATTTGCCCTGAAAGGAGTGGGGGGGCTCCAGCTCTTCCAGCTTGCAAAGATTTCTCCTACTTAGTTGGCTGGAGGTAATTCCTACTTGCTGTGAGTGATGAGAAGATTGTCTGGAGTGTCACCATAATAGGAGAATATTTCCCACAGTTGTGCAGAGTGCCATTGGTCAAAAGGAGAAAATGGGAGAAGAGCAAGGCATCTTTTGAAACTAATTGGGGAGAGGTAAAGGTTCCCTTGCTCGAAAGCCAGTCGAATCCGACTCTAGGGTTGCGGTGCTCATCTCCGTTTCAAAGCCGAAGAGCCAGCGCTGTCCGAAGACATCTCCGTGGTCATGTGGCCAGCATGACTAAACACCAAGGTGCACAGAATGCTGTTACCTTCCCACTGAAGTGGTACCTATTTATCTACTTGCAATTTCTTGCTTTCGAACTGCTAGGTTGGCAGGAGCTGGAACGAGAGACGGGAGCTCACTCCGTCTTGCGGCACACTCGGGTCTCGTACTGCTGAACTACCGACCTTCCACAGCCTGCACTTCAGCGTCTTAACCACTTGAGGCACCGCAACTCCAAGGTGGTAATTGGGGAGAGGTAAAAAAGTGGTAAATTCCCATGCAAGTATAAAATTAGCACAGTAAGGAGAAGGTTTTAGATTAAAACCTATGGGGTTTTTTTTACCTTCAAAAATTATTTACAAAGTGGGGTCAATGAAAGTGGTGCTCCCTTCTACATAATCTGAAGTAGTACAGTCTGATGTACCAAGTTTAGAATTCCACCACCTCAATCTACTGTATGTTCTGTACCTATATCTGATACCTAGTTCATACAAGCAGAGTGACGTGGTGGGACTTAATTGGTAGAACGCTGATGTTGTAGCACTTCAGATTGCAGGTGATGTATTTCAGCCTGGACTGATCGTTTGTCTGAAAAGCTACATGCAGATAGAGTATTGGCATGGCAGTGAGAAGCACAGAGAGTTCTGCCCTGTGCTTTGCTTGCTGTGCTGGCTTCTGTTTGTGGAGAAATTATAACACAGGGAAGAATTCCACAATGTGGTCCTTCACATCCATGATTCCAGCTCTGGTCTTGACCACCTCCTTCTTCTCCAATATGTAAATCAGGTCCAGCCTCTGAGGACTTGTGCCCCAGTGCCTTCCTGATCTTGACTGTCACTTTCTGTCACTTGTCTTCTCAGTCTGGTCCAATCTGGCCCAGTGTTTTGTTTTCAAGACGAGTGGTATAGGGCTCCTGACTAGTTTTGTCTCCTTCCTTTGGCAGATGGCTCTTCCCCATCATTGGTCACATGGGCATTTGTACATCCGCTGGAATAATCCGAGACTTTGCAGGGCCTTACTATGTCTCTGTAAGTAGAAGCTCATTTCTTTGTGGACTTGGTTAGCAATGATTTTGTTTTTCACTGTGTCCCCTATTGAACTGGGCAAGGTTTGAAGGCTCAAGGGTATTGGCTGTTCTTACTGATTTGCTCCTCTTTGAATCAAGACTCCCCCAAAGGATCTTTAACCTCTGCAACAGAGCCCTCCCCATGAGTAGTTCCCTTCCACCATGCTTTGGTTCCCAGCCAGGAGTGAGCAGCTGAGGTCCACATGGAGAAGAGTAGCCCCTGTGATGGGAAGAGGTGAAAAGAGAGAGCCCTTTGTCTTGGGTAGAATCAGCTGGGGCTTATGAAGGGGGGGGGCAGGGAGTGGACTGAGTTGCTGCCCTGTCAGTTTCTCTATTCACAATGTATGGGAAGCTTGGAACCCTTGTCTTTTTCCCTCCTGACATCAGCAAAGAGTTCTGGAAAACTTCTTTGCATGCACTTGAAAGTGTTTTCTTTATTAGTACTAGCTGGAGAGTGTTCTATAGCGAAGGAGGGGGCAAGGTCTCTGTCTCTCCTAGGAAAGGAGCCAGCATTGATAGAGAAAGGTCTGTTGCCTTGTTCCTGGCAGGATTGGGAAGACCTGGAACATTAACAGGAGAGATGATTCAACTGGGTTTGTTGTATGTGTGTTGCATATGGGTGCCTTCTGAAGAGTGCTTGGGAGCTTCAGCTGATCCTGAATACAATGGCTGAATCTTGGACTAAGGCCTGCTGCAGTGAGCTTATCTTACCGGTCCTTAAAGATCTTTGGTGGCTTCCAGTTTGTTTCCAGGCACAATTCCAAAGGACCTGTGAAGTCCTCAACAGTCTGGGGCTTTCTGCCATATAAACCTGGCCCATTACCTGAGCTCATCAGTACTAGAGGTCCTCCTAAAGGTGGCCTGCCATGAGATGTTAGGCAACCAGCAACTGGAGAGGGGGCATTTCTGTGCTTGTTTCCTGCTTACAGAACTCTTTAGCATAATTCCATTTTTGCCACAGTTTAGGCACCAAGAAAACTCATGTTTTTCCAAGCTTTAGAATATTAGGTTCTGTTTCTGATTTGATTCCTATTTGTATTGTTGGGTCTGAAGGATGACTGGGTGGAATATTTCTTGGACTGTGTGATAGGTAATTGATCAAGAGTTCACTGATTTGGTTAATTCTACTGCTGTTGTTTTACTGTTTCTTTATTGTGTTAACTTACTTCTTGTAGCTTGGATGCTTTTGTAAGATGAAGACCATTTTTGGTGCAAGAGTGGAGTGAAAAAAAAAGTTTTAAGTAAATAATCCTTGAGTGTTGTGAGTTGGTGGTGTAAAGCTTGCTAATAGATGTGCTTTTTAATTTTTTCCCTCTGCACTCTGTCTAGGAAGACAACATGGCTTTTGGGAAGCCTGTCAAGTAAGTAGTTTTTTGTTTCTTCATGTATGTTCCAAGCCTCATGCAAATTCCTTTTCTCCACAGAAAATTTAACAGACATATCATCATGTTGAGACCCAGTATGGTGGAATGGCCAGAATGTGAGGCCCAGGTTTGAATCCCTGCTCTGCCGTGGAAGCTTTCTGGGAGATCTTGGGCCAGTTGTATTTTCTCAGTATAACCTACTTTACAGGGTTGTTGTGAAGATGCAGTCGAAGGGGAAGAACCAAACAGTCAAAGGGCAAGATAAAAAAATGAAATTAATAATAATGAAGTTTATGTGTAACTAAGAAGGCAGTGTGAGTATTTAAAAAATCTAGCATATGGCTGGAGCCTACACTTCAAATGAGGACCATAACACTGAATCCCTATAAGGAGCAAATCACCGGTCCATCCAGCTCTGTAGTGTCTTGTCTGGTGGCAGCTCTCCAGAGGCAGAGGATGGCCTTTCCCATTACCTATCATCTGGAGTCTTTTAACTGGAGATGTTGGGAATTAAGCCTGTGACTTCCTGCATGCAGAGCAGGTGCTCTCCCCTGACCATCAGCCCCTCCTCTGAGACGAGATGGCCAGGTTGAACAGAGTATGTAAATCTTATACTGAGTCATGCCCTTAGTCCCTCCAGTTCATGATATTTGCCAGATAACAGTATTTTCCTTATGTCTTAATAAGAAGGAGGGTCAGACATTGGGATCCACAAGACAACAGCTGATGACTTTCTGAGCTAGTTCTTCTGTATCTTGGGGAGATTCCAGCTTTGAAATTGCTGGGAGGAAAGCCTGACACTCCTTGTTAGCTTTATCCCCCCTTTCCCTTCCGTGTGTGCTGTTTAAACATTCTCCTTGCCTCTTGAGCACTGGCCCTTCTGTACAGCAGTGCTGCCAAGAACAACCCCCCACGATAATAGTTTGCTGCCAGCCCTGCCTCTTCACCTCTGGCACCAGAATGAAGCAAAACAGGCAAGTGGCCACCTGCGCTCTTGCATTCATGGACTGTTTGATGAGTCAGCTGACCAGCATGCCGGCCTTTTTTCCTTTCCTTTTCAAATTCTTTTTTTCATATGTGGTGGACATGCGATAAAGTGAAGAAGTACTGGTCTTGCATCCATGGGTGGTTACAAAAAGTGCTGAAAATTATACCAGAATTATTTTTTATTGAATATAGTACCAGAAAAATACAAAAAACAAGACTTTTATCTTATCATACACATAGTGACAACAGCAAGAATATTATATGCCAGATATTGGAAAAGAAATGAAGTTCCCCCTAAAGGAAGAAATTATAAATAAAATATTGGAAACAGCAGAGATGGACAATCTAACTTCAATTTTGAGAGGATATAATAAAGAAGGTTTTGAGGACACTTGGTCAAGATTTTATGAATGGGTAGAAGAGTATAACACTTAAAACTTTCCAGCATATAACCAAAATAAAAAGAAATAAGAACTATATATATTCAATTGTAAACAAAAGGTATATATGAAAATCATAAGGTGGATAAAAGAAATGAATTTTTCTGGACACAGTATGAGGTCAATAACTAGGTTAAATAATGATATAAATGGAATTCCCGCAGCATGCCAGCCTTGATTTCCATGGCTTCACATATATTGTCTCAGCATAATCTTTACTACAGTCCTGTAACCCATGTTGTTATCCCCATTTTGCAAATGGGAGATGGAGAGAAGGGAGGGCTTGTTTGAGGCCACCTACCGAGTAGATGGCAGAGCGAAAACCGGGGACTTATGTATGTATATAGAGTGCACAGTGCCATTAACATCACAGGTCTTAGAAGGGTGTAACTCTGCTTAGGACTGCACGGTCAGTCTCTTAGCTGCCACTCCACACCAGCTGTCATTAGTATCCAGCACAGTTTCTCTTTTTGGTCCCTGAGCTACTGCAATTCCTCTCACTCTACAGAGAGATGGCCAAAGTATATCTAGCTTCATTTGTTCCTCTCTCCCTTTCCTTTCATCACTCTGTAGTCCCACCCCCCACCCCGGCATTGTAATTTAGATTGCAAGCTCCTGCGGCCTTTATTGCTCTGTGAGTGCCCTCTGAATTAAGTCGAATCAAATCAAATTTATGATTACAGTTCGTGACCAGCACAAGATCAGTTACAACAACGTACATTAATCGTGAATTAAGACTGTATTAATCTCTTTAAGAACTGAACCTTGAAAACCTTTTGGGTTTGTCCTACCATTTGTTATCACTGGCTTGCGTTAGGAGGACTG
Organism: Gekko japonicus; assembly: GCF_001447785.1. NCBI lineage: Eukaryota > Metazoa > Chordata > Lepidosauria > Squamata > Gekkonidae > Gekko > Gekko japonicus. Next base: position 36,816 of record NW_015165859.1, on the reverse strand, counting down.
TGTTGTTTGCCTTGGCCTTTGACAAAGGCTGTTGCTGTTGGCAGAGTCTGCTGAAATACCTGTTTAGCCTACTAGTCCTCTCCTGGCTTCTGAGACTTGCCAGCCACTTCCTATGCAATTTCCAGATGGTATTTGCTATATTAAGGGCTAGAAACTTACCATTTAAAATTAAAACGGGGGACGGGGATGGGACACAAGCTAAGATTCTGCACTTGCAAGATACAGTCATGGAATGCACACAGATCCACATTCAAAAAGGTCCAGGCCTGCAGAGATGCTAGCTAAAAGCCTGAGTTGCAGAAAGGTTTGCTAGAGGGGGAGGATCTTTCATCTGGGAGAAAGCAGACTCTTGAATGCCTGTGTCTGAACTGGTGTCTTTGGTTCTTGGATTTTTCAGGTACTGGAAGCTAGATCCGAACAAAGTATATTCCTGTGGCCCCAATGCCTGGGATACTGCAGTCCACGATGCCTCCGAGGAGTACAAGCATCGTATGGTGAGGGAGTTCAGATTGATTCCTCAGATTCTTTGTTCATATCCAACACATTTGAGATGGTTTCCTGCTTAAAATATATGTGAAAATGATAAAACACAGAACAAAGTAAGCCAGTAAAAACAGTATTGGAAAAGGCATGAAGTACCATTGAAATTAGGAGCTGCGGTGGCTCAAGTGGTTAAGACGCTGAACTGCAGGCTATGGAAGGTCAGTAGTTCAGCAGTTCAAGACCCGGGTGCCGCATGATGGAGTGAGCTCCCGTCTCTAGTTCCAGCTCCTGCCAACCTAGCAGTTCGAAAGCAAGAAATTGCAAGAAGATAAATAGGTACCACTTCGGTGGGAAGGTAACAGCGTTCCGTGCGCCTTGGTGTTTTGTCATGCCGGCCACATGACCACGGAAACTTCTTCGGACAGCGCTGGCTCTTCGGCTTTGAAACGGAGATGAGCACCGCAACTCTAGAGTCGGATTCGGCTGGCTTTCGGGCAAGGGAACCTTTACCTTTACCATTGAAATTAAACTAAAACCAGCAGCTCTACCTTTACCATTGAAATTAAACTAAAACCACATTAAAAAAAAATGTAAGCATTCCAGCTTGGTGCCCCTCATTCAGCTTAAGCAGCATAAACTGAAACCAATGTGGCTACAAATTTGCACATGCCATTGGAAAACGTAGTTTAGTTGCATTGCTTTAGGGGTTAATCTTGTTCTTATCAACTGATCAGTTGGGAATATAAGCAGGTTCGCCAATTACCAGCAGTCAATAGGAAACAGATTGATGCCCATCTCTTCTGCCCTTACACTCTGGCCCTTATAAAGGGAAAGTGAATAAAATACCCTTCTCCATTTGAGTAAAATTGTTTTAACAATGTTTGTTTTTTTTGGCAAGGTTTCTGTCCCTCTGACAGCTGCCTTAAAGAAATGTGCTCAGGTAAAATTTTGCTCAGCACTGAGATGAAGTGGTTGGCAAAGCTTTGTCTTGTATAATATTGTCATAACGACAGAGCAGGCTTGCTAGAAGAATGTCATACGTATTTTTATTCTCTTTGAACTGTAGTGGATATGTTGTTCTATGCATGTTTTGGACAAATGTGCATATAGCTTTTCCAGCTGTGCCTTATGGCCAAATGGTAAATGTCAAGGTTTGCCTACAGATGCCATTCTTGAATAGATTTGCAGCTGACCTCATGCAAGATTTGCCTGGTTTATTTTCATTTGGTGTGCAAAGCATATCCTTCAACTGTGTGAGAGAGAAGGGGGGGGAGTGCAACGCAAGAATGGTGGTGAAATTCAGCACACCAACAATTTCTTGGAAGCTTTTACTCACCTTGCTGTGTATGCAGTAGTTGCTACCTAGAGGAAAATGGGGGTGCATCTTAGAAACATCACGTGATATAGATTTCCTGAGTCTACAATACTTTAGATTACAAGGATGGGAAGATGTGTGCATATTTGTGATGCAAACATTTTCTGACAATAGATAACTATCATGTAATCAGGGAGAAAATTCTTCCCCTTTCCATAGATTTCCATTGATTGGGGGGGGGGGGGACTGAGGCATAGACTCTCTCTTGCATTGCAAGATGATACAGAGCCAAATTAACTCCCAGTACTTTGGTAAATGGTGAAGAGAAATTTTTGGTAATATAATAGCAGACAAAGAAGAGCTGGGGTTTTTCTTTTCCTCCTGAGAATATCTGTGGAAGAATGAAAGACCTAGAGGTCTCAATTTGTGCCTCTCTTTTTAAAAAATCCCAGCACAACCTCTGCTGTGACAACTGCCATTCACATGTCGCGCTGGCCTTAAACCTTATGCGCTACGACAACAGCAGCTCCTGGAATATGATCAAACTGTGCTTCCTCTCCCTGTTACACAGCAAGTACGTCAGGTGAGTAGAAAATGGGCTGCTGTGCATACCCTTGTGGATAGGGGGTCTGGATTTGCCCCATAAATATCCAAAATGCAGAAGATGCCATTTGCATTGGTGTCGCTTCCACCTCTCTGGCATGCCTTGCTGGGGCATCCCCCCCAGACTCCTGTTTCCATTAAGCCGTTGTGATTATTCCCATCTTGTGGCATCCCTTCTGCAATCCAGTGGTCCTTGGCTAGGCTGCTCACTTCATATTCACTCGAACACATGAAACTTATACTTGGTCCGTCAAGGCCAGTTGTGTCTGCTCCGACTGGTAGTGGCTCTCCAGGGTCTCAGGCAGAGGTCCTTCATATCACTTCCTACCCAGTCTTCTTTGCTGGGGATGCCAAGGATTGGACCTTCTGCAGACATAACAGATACTGTTCCACTGAGTCACATCTCCTTCTCCTAGGATGACAGAGACAGAGACAGAGAGGAGTCCAGTGTCTTAACTGAGGGTTGGCATTGTGCGTGCGTGCGTATGTACAAATCACACCCATACGGGACCTCCTGCCAAACCCTGGGGCCTCTTTGGGCCTTCTGTTTCTCCTGTGTGCTGTTTTGGCTTGCTTGTCAGCCCTCTTGGGACAAATGGTAGCTGTTGCTAGCTACCTTCCTGGAGGAAATGACTAAAGGCAACCATGTTAAAGCTGAATAATGGATCAGAAGGGATTGCTGTGGATATGATCTGTTCTGGGAGTGGAGGAGATGAGAGGCAGTAGCTTGCATCCAGCTGTGTCTAAAGAAGGTGCATGAAGTTTTCCTACAGCCCATTCTGATCCCTCCCCCTGAAAGATCATTCCTGGGTCACAGAACCTCATGGAGGTTGGGGGAGGCAGCTGTGTGGATGGGGAAGGGTGGGAATTCATTTCCTTTGCCCTCTTCTGACAGCGGCAGTGCTGTGCTAAAGTTTGTGAGAGGAAGGCCAATTTTATCCACTTTTGCCCTTCTCACTGCACCCCTCCCCACACACCTGCACAGCTGTTCTTCCATGTGGATCCCACAACCTATGAATGATCTTTCCAGAGGAGAAGAAAGGGCTGCTGGAGCAGAGAAGAACCTGGGGTGGGGAACCGGTGTTCTGAGGGTGCGTCACTGGATACAAGGCAGTTGTCTCACTTGAGCTGCCAGGCAGAGCTTTGCGATCTCTCGTCTCTTCTGCCAACAGCTGCCTGGCAGATCTCCAGAGTCTATGGCCAGCCTTAACAGCCAAGCTAACCTTGTGTCTGAGTTCCTCGTCAGCCTTGCCTGTCCTCTTTGGATGGGGGTGGGGCCTTGCCTCTGGCATGGCACTGAGCTTCCAAAGTGAAGAACATCTGTGGGAGCCCAGCTCTGTTGTCTCTGATGCCAGCTTCAGGGGCAAAGCCCACTCAGTCAACCTGACAGTGATTCAGCAAGCCTGCAGCATGGATGACTCCTCCCCAGCTCCTTTCTTGCGTTCAATTTAGTCTTTAATGCAGCCAGAATAGGCTGCATCCAAGGCTGGGACCTGCTAAAATCACCATCTTTTTTAATTAATTTGGCACCTTTTCTTGCTGTACCTTTTTGCTGCCCTTTTTTTGCTGTACTTTTTTGCTGCCCCCCCATTTCTGTCCATGGTTCTTTGCAGCTGTATCACTGACAAGTCTCTTGTTGTCTCCTAAACCTCTTTCCTGTCCCTTGCAGCATAGGAGGATTTGTGAAGACCTGGCTTCCCTTCATCCTCTTTTTGGGGATTGTCCTGACAGTCAGCCTTACCCTCCACTTACGGTGATTGACAACCCCTGCCATCAGCACTGAAAACTGTGGGCCGTTCAGTCCAGCAAGGAGCTGCTTGGTCTGGGAATCTTTTGGGGAAGAAGTCCATCTTGCTTTGTAATGCCAACTTGCCACCTATCCTGTGGGGACCGCCCTTCTTCAGTATGTGTTTTTTTCCTCCCCTCTAAAGGTAGGGGTTGGGCGACCATCACGTCTTGCTTCTCAACACGTCCCCCTGGTCATGAAGATTACCATAGGAGGACAAGCTATGCAGGTTTCTGGTTGTGGGGCGTGGAAGGGCATGGCTGATCCTGAGGTTCTCCTGTCTTCTGTGTGTGTGTGGGGGGGGGGGGAATTCCTGCCAGAACAGGAGGTGACTGTGGTCTCTTTGCATCATGAGTAGCGATTGGCCATTAATATGTCTGTCTGCCCACTTACAGATACATTGCACTTAACTGTGTTGTTGCCACAACCCATAAGATCCCCCTCCCCCCGTTGAGGCTGGGTGCCTCAGTGTCAGCCTGAAAACTCAACCGTTATGGTGGTGCTCTGTGCTAAGACTGGAGGTTCTGAGCTCAGGATGGGGCTAATGTCCCCTGCCCACTTTTGTGGCTCGTACTTGACCACAGTGTGTGGCTCAGGCGTTCCTCAGAAAGTGCTTTTTCTCATTTGACATTCCTAGGAAATGCCATTACTCTTCTGGGGCTGCTGGTTTTTCCTCAACCTCCCACCAGCTGTAGCTGTTGCTGCTGGAGGCAAGATTGCCCTTGAGTAGTCCTTGACTAAGCCTATGCTGAGAGTTATGCCCTTCACAACTCTACCATCCTCACAGTTTTGTGCATGACAGGGGGAGGCATACGAGATGAGGTGTTTAATTTTTTTTCTAATATGGATAATACACTATTAGTCTGTGCACCAGAAAGATCCAGCAGCATAACCAGCACTGGGAAATGTTTGTCCTCTCCTGCCCAGAGGGCTGAATTTAGACTGCCGCGGACCAATATGACATTTGAACAGAGGAGAATGTAAGGGGGAGGAAGTTTTTTACATCCACAGAAGCAGTAGAGAACCGGGTGCTTTCTGTCCCCAGCGTCAGTCCTCTCAGTTTCCAAAGCAGCTTAATTTTTTCTTGTGGTCTCGCCCTTGTTGCTTAGATGCCTCTTTAAAAAAAAAAAAAAAAAAGATGGCGGGGTCCCCTTAGGCCCAGTCTGGTAAGCATGCTGAAGTCCTCAAGAACTTCAGTCAAGTGTCGGATCAGATGCCAAGAGGGATGTTTTTTAAACTGTTTGCATTGGGTTTTACAAAGAAGCTGTCTTGTCGACCAGATACCTCCGCTCCTTCGCACTGCCCTCCATAACAACCAACCACAATAAAAACTCATTTTTCTCTCCCCCTACTCTTCCACATTCGGTGGAGGGCTTTTTTTCCTGCCTGGAAGCCTGAACTGGCTTTCTTGTTCCCTGGTATTCTCCAGCTGCCTCTGTCACCACTCTGCTCCAGTAAGGGGGAGGGCAAAAAGGAGCTTCTTTGGAGCGACTCCGCCCTTTCCAACTTCTTTCCGTTCCACCTTTGCCCCTTTCTATTGCGAATCTCCACCTTTTCCAGCCATCCTCTCACACCTTAAATGCTTTGCCATGTGCTAAGGAGGGGTGTTGTCTGCCCGTACACCTGTCACCTGTGCCCCCCCCTTCCCTGCTGCATTCCGCAATTTCAGACATGAACTAGGCAGCAGCTGTAGAAAGCTGACAGAGATCAAAGGTCTGATGTCAAAGCAAAGGTGTGTCCTGTTCCATCCAGCTAAGCCTGGAACTTTTCTTTTTGCTCACAGGGTTTCTGGTTTTGATGGCAATAGTAAACCAAGACTACCCAGTGGAGAAACTTCCCTCTCCTCTCCTCTCCTCTCCTCTCCTCTCCTCTCCTCTCCACTTCCTCTCCTCTCCACTTCCTCTCCACTTCCTCTCCACTTCCTCTCCATTTGTTTCTCCTCCTTGCAGTGACTTGCCAAAAAGAGTTCCAGGAAACCTAGGAAATTCTCAAATCTGGTTCTCCCTCTCCCTCTCCCTCTCCCTCTCCACTTCCTCTCCTCTCCTCTCCACTTCCTCTCCTCTCCACTTCCTCTCCTCTCCACTTCCTCTCCACTTCCTCTCCACTTCCTCTCCATTTGTTTCTCCTCCTTGCAGTGACTTGCCAAAAAGAGTTCCAGGAAACCTAGGAAATTCTCAAATCTGGTGCTCAACACCTTTCCGGATGTCTGATGAATGGATTTTAAAAAATGGTTTTCAGTTGCCAAAATTTGAGGCTGAGTACTGATCAGAGTACCAGTATTAAAAATGCTGTCCCCCCCCCCCCCCCCCCCGCCACCTTTGGTATTCTCAGGTGGGTCTTAATGTTCGTGTTCTGCATAACAGACCTGTTAAGAGATGTCTAAGCCCAGATTTAGTGGTTCGTGGAGGAAACTGTGGTTGCCTCAATAGCTCAAGCAATAAAAGCCTGTTGAAAGGAGTGGGGTTCTGGTTGTGCTGTATAGTTCAACTTGCCTTGGTTTCATAATGTTTTGACCTTGGTGTCCAAGAAGGTATCCCAGTCATCAGATGTGGGTGGCAGGGGGAGGCTGAACTCCATAATTCCTGGTCCTTTGCAGTAAGCTTTTAAGCAGCTGTGGGGTATTGGCCTGTTGTGATGCAACCGTATGGCCCCTTCTGTATAGCCAGCTTGCAGCCTTGCCTGCGTTTACCAAGCTGCTGAAAATGGGTCAGCAGGGCTATAGAAAATGTGGGTTGAACAGGGTCTGCCTTGGAGCAACAACACTCAAGATGTCTTTAGTACAAGCCAAAGGTCCAGTCTTAATCCATGACAAGGCAGCCGTCTATTTTTTGTGCAATAGTTTAATGCCTTGGACTGGCTTTGCGAGGTACAAAATTCCTATACGGAAGGTGCTTCTGCAGAGGGGTTCAGCATTGCTGCCTGTAGTTTTCTCTGGCTGCCTGCATGCGCTGGGGATGCAACAGTTGGGTGTGGCTTCCTCGACTCATGTATTGGAGCAAGGGGTGGTGTAGAGAAACTGGTCCATAGAGCCTCTACACAGATTCCATGTATGCACAGAATGGCCCTTCGGTATGGGAATTTGGTAAAACACAAAGTACATTTCCAAGGTTTCCCACTAAGACACGTTTCAATTTGTGTCATGTGCTTGACTATCCCTTTGTTTGGGCCTCTGGGGTTCTGTTTTGGAGTTCATTTGTCTGTCAGGTTGGGGGGTGTTCCCCTTTCCTTCCCCCCTGCCCTTGCTGGCGATTAGCCGGATGGGTTTCTGTCCTTTTGAGCTGGTTCTCCAGGGCGTGCTGGACTCCTTTGTACATATCGAACTCTGCCGCTGTGTTTTCATAAACCTGATGATGGTGGAAAATAAATGCATTTCTGTGTATGACTCCAAGCTGTGGTTGTTTCATTGTTCTGGCTGGCTCTCTTAAGAACATAAGAGAAGCCAACGTTGGATCAGGCCAATGGCCCCTCCAGTCCAACACACTGTCACACAGTGGCCAAAAACACCAGATGCCATCAGGAGGTCCAGCAGTGGGGCCAGGACACTAGAAACCCTCCCACTTTCCCCCTCCCCAAGCACCAAGAATACAGAGTATCACTTGCCCCAGACTGAGAGTTCCTATCTATACCTTGTGGCTAATAACCACTGATAGGTTTATCTAATTCCCTCTTGAAGCTGTCCATGCTCCTTTCAGCTGTCAAGAAGGGGTTATATTTGGGACAGAGGGATTAAAAACCTGCATTGCTGCATTCCCGCAACTTTGCTGTAGTAGAAGAACTGGGTATTTTGCACAATCAGCATTTCATGTATTGTGTTTAATTTCTGTACAGTGATAACCATTTTGTCACTATGAAGGACGTATTTATCTTTCCTCACAAGCCTTTTTGAAGGAATTTGGACCTTCTTCCATGGTGCTGTTCCCAGTGTTCTCAAAGCCAGGTGCTGATCAGCTTTAACTTTGATACCTTGTTAGGTGCTCCTAGATCAGTGATCTCCCACCTTTCCAGACATCCACCTTTAACCCCTAGATGGCATCATGGTTTTCCCTGCAACAAAAACCCTAGCCTAGCACAGCATAAAGTTTTTGTACTAGCTTGGCTGCTGTGCTAGCTGTTTTTCTTGCAGAGAGCTTTTTATTGAAGGGGCTGCATTTAAAAGAAATCCTCACGTAATAGTTCAGGTTACTAGCACTATATTCTTAATTCCTGCACAAGGCAGGCCAAAATTATGCAGGATAAGGTAGGGGTTTATTTCCTTCATTTATATTTTACTTAATTTATAGCATACCTTTATCCCAAAAGGGCCCCCAAAGTGGATTACACCATTCTCTCCTCTTTTTTTATCCTCACAACAACCCTGTGAGGTAGGTTAAGCTGAGTGTATGATTGGCCCAAGGTCACCCAGCAAGCTTCCATAGCAGAGTGGAGATTTGTTTCCTGTGTTGTAGTCTGACACACTCCTCCATGTTTACAGTAAAATCCCTGAAATTAGAAAGCTAGCATATCAGGGAGAGGGCTGGCAATGAAGTTTTGTTCAAGTTTTGTTCAAGCGGGAGCGGTGGCACAGGGGATTTATCCTCTGGTTAAAACATCTGAGCTGAACAGTACTTCTGTCATTTCTAGCCCTGTGCTGGTGTGAGCTACCAGCCTTGTCCCCAGCTCGCCTTCCACCCAGCGGTTCGAAAGCTTCAGCGAGTAGATAAACTGGGTACCACTCCTTAGAGAGGGTGGGCACACTAAACCCCCTTTGGGGGAGGTGTTAGCCGGCAAACGGAATGTCCAGCGCGTAAGATCGAAAGCCTAGAAAGAACTCTTCAGCATCAAGAAAGCCTGTAATGGGCCGTCTGGCCAGGCGGTGGCAGTGCTGCGCTGCAACTTGAAGCAGTCCTGGAGAAAAAGCTGCATGTCTGACCCTACAGCTGAACAAACTCCCCCGTCGACTGCAAACATGTGTGATTTAAAGATCTATATGTTGTCTTCCCTTACCCCTTTGAATCATTGTTAGCCCCGTGTCTATATGAGTAACTGTAAATCGCTCAGAGCCAGCAAGCTCTGCAGGATTGAGCGATTAATAAATTGAAAGATTATTATTATTATTATTATTATGTGTATTTATCCTTGTAACCCACCTGAGCTAGAAAACTGAAAAGGGGTGGGGGAGAGACACAAAACTTCCCTCTTTATTGAAGTATAAAAAGAAGAAGAGGGTCACCTTCTCATTTTCCATCTGTAGGGTACGCTGCTAAAAAAATTCCTGGCTTCAGTTCCTGCTATTATTCATCTGTTGACTGGTTCTGCTGTTGAGAGCTCCCACTAGAAGGAGACCTTATCCTGGAGTGAAGGTATTTTTGTGCTGAGAAGTTACCCGATTAAAAGAAGGTCAATGTGAATTGGTCAACTTCATCCTTGAGACTCTGTTGCATTCTTTATTAAATTCCTTTTAAAGGTTCACCGGGGTGGCCTAGCAGTCTCTCTCCCCCTCAGTGACTCAAAATATCTGCTGCTGTCACTTCCAATCCCCTCTGTCACAAACTTAATTGATCACACTGTGTCTTGACTGACCTCAGCAAATTACTGCTTGCTTTTGAGCTAAGCTGAATGAAATTTCAGGAGGGAGGGAAGCCTGGCTGTTTCAGTTCAGGGTTCAACCCCTTATATAGATACACTGGCTCAGTTCAGACATCACACAAAATCAGGGTATAATTTTAACTAACCAGGGGCTGGTGTGACTGTCTGAACATGGACAACTGTAATATGGTGGGTTACTCAAGCCAGTGTGCCTACCAGCTCAGTTGAGAGGCCCATGCATCTGACTTGTAGGGCTTGGCTCGGCTCGCTGCTGCCAGCACTGCTAATGTTCAGTTCACTCCTGCAGCTCAGTTCACCCTGGTCAACATCACTGAGGCTCAACTTGCTCTGGGGCTGTTTTAACTTCTCATTCTGCTCCTGTAAATTCTGTGTTATGTATGAACTGGGTCTCTGCCTCTCAATGAATAGAGAATAGTGTAGACCCTACGTTGGATTTTTCATTTAGTGTTTGTAAATCCTCTCTGTTTCATAGGGGGCTCTCCCAACAGGGCAGAATAGTAGCAGGGGAGTGATATGATCCATATCAGCAAAATGACATGGTGGGATTAAAACAGTGAACTATTTCACTGCCACCACCCCAGCAGATGCTATTTTTCTTAAAACTGGGAGATCCCATCCCAAGTCTGCTGTTGCATCTGGTTTGAACTTCAAATCTTTGCTAAATCTGATTCCAAAAGCACATGACAGTGGCAGAAAAATCTGGCTTTCGCTCTCTTGATGGATGGGTCCAGTTGGCAGGTTGCTTGCATTATTTCAAACTGCTCCGGACAGAAGAAAGGAGAGTGGCCAAAAAACCCCGACGTTTCTGGAATAACATAAAGCCTAGTAACTACCAGAGTTGGCTGAATCAATGTGAAAACACAACACTAGAGTACGGTATAGATTTTGGCATTTCAAAAGCCTAGACATATCAGGCCTGAAGGTTTATTAGAAATCAGATAAGAGAATCTTCCCCTGAGAACAATATGGACTTGTTCTGGGATTTGATATTTTCTCCATAGATTGTCTCCAGACTAAATTTTCCATTAATGGAAGGGATTTCTTGCACCTGGCTGGATGACCTTGGGCAAGCTGTAGTTCTGATAAGAGCTGTCCTTGGAAAAGAGCAGTATGTGTCAGAGTTCTCTCAGCCCCACCTACCTCACCCGGTGTCTGTTGTGGGGAGGGGAAGGGAAAGGAGTTTGAGGGCTGCTCTGAGACACCTTCGGATGGTGAAGGGCGGGGTATAAATCCAATCTCCTCCTCTTCTTCTTAAACATTTATACCTTGTCTTTCATCGGGAAAGTTTGTTCCTGGACTATTAAACAAAATCATAGTTAAACACACACCCCCCGCACACAATTAAATTGACACAATATAAAACGGCAGGGGGGGAAAGCAGTGTACAATAAAAAAAAATTCAATAATTATTACAAAGCTGCTAGCACAAGTCAACCACACACATTATGCTTTTCATATACGTTGCTCGCTCCAGGTTACTTGCCTCAGAATGGGGAACTGGAGATTTAACTAAATCTTTAGGAAGAGGTTGTGGGTCCTCATTTGTCCAAGACGAAATCCAGCCTGAGGGTCTTCTGGAGAACTCAAAGGAAAGGTGTCCGTGGGTGCCGTGGCTCCCACAGGCACCACATTAGGGATCCCTACAGTCAGGGGTCATTTCCTGCAGGAGCGCACAGGAGCGGAGCTCCGGCAGTAAAGAGCCCAGGGGGTGGGCACATGCAACAAGCCCCACCCCCTGCTCCCAGCAGCCCTCAGCCAGAGCAAGAAGCAGCCAGGTAAGTTGCAGAGCCCCCCCCCCCGTCCAAAACAGTCCAGTGGCACCTTTAAGACCAAGTTTTATTCAGGTACAAGCTCTCCCTCCTCTGCGAGGACAGATCTGTACGTTCCTCCTCCCTCCCCAATAGCTAGCAATCCAAAACAGTCCAGTGGAGCCTGAGTGGTGGGTGTTGCCTTCTAACACACTTCCAGTGATGTCAGGGTGTGTGGCATATGCAAATAAGTTATGCTAATGAGTTATGCTAATGAGCTCCTGCACCTCTTTTTCTACAAAATGACCCCTGCCTACAGTAGATCATATGCCATCTTCTTGAGGCACCTAAGAGGCAGAAGTAAGAACAGGGGATGTGCATTGGACTGGTTCAAATCATTCCTCGTGGACTGGACTTAAAGAATTGCCATTGGAGACCAGTTATAATCAGTATGTGACCTATCCAGGGGGTCACACGGGGTGCAATCCTATTTCTCATGCTCTTCAATCTTTATGTAAAACACTTAGGCCAAATCATTTGTAGTTTGGGGGTTGGCTGTCATCAGTATGCAGACAATACACAGCTCTGCCCGATGAGATCAGGTAAAGGGTTGCCTGGTCCCCCCCCCTAGCCACTGGCAGGGGATGGGGGGGTAGGGTTGCCAGATCTAGGTTGGGAGTCTCCTGGAGATTTGGGGATGGAGCCTAGGGAGGACAGGGACCCTAGTGGGGTACAATGCCACAGAGTCCACCCTCCAAAGCATCCATTTTATCCAAGGGAACTGATCTCTGTAGTCTGGAGATTAGCTGTAATTCCAGGAGATCCCCAGGTCCCACCTGGAGGCTGGCATTCCTAGGTCAGGAAGGCTCCCAGGTTCCTGGCTTTCCACAAGTTAAGCAAAGCTGAATTATTCAGGAGGGCCTTTTGCACGGGTAATAGGACTGCATTGGAACAATGTGGTTCAGAGTCCTGGGGTGGAGGATTGGGGACTCTGGGCTATACCAGTGTGTTTCGTTTGTACTCTCTGGTGCTGTAAGTAGGCTCCCTACTATGTAATTTTTGCTTTTGTTTAATGTGTTATGAAAATACTTATTCTGTGCTTTGCCTCTGGTTGGTTTTCCAGACGTCTGCAAGTCAAATGCTTGTTGCATTGTCTTTTGGATGTCCCATTCTGTTGATTGTACTGATCAATTCTGTGTAATCTGCCTTTGAGTCACAATGAGAATGGCGGACTATGAATAACATAAATAAATAAAAATGCAATACACAGATTTAAGACCAACAAAGGTTTATTCAAGGTATGAGCTTTCATGTGCAAGCACATTTTATCAAATATGTTAAAATGGCAGGCAAGGTTCAAACTTATAGCCAGAGAATGAACAGCAAATTAACGTGCAACAAAAATCATAGGATAAAAGGACAAGTCCTTTTGTGGATCAAAAACTGGCTAATTAGTAGAAAACAGAGAGTGAGTATAAATGGGCAATTTTCTCAGTGGAGGCTGGTAAGCAGTGGGGTACTGCAGGGATCAGTACTTGGTCCAATGCTTTTTAACTTGTTCATTAATGATTTGGAGTTGGGAGTAAGCAGTGAAGTGGCTAAATTTGCGGATGATACAAAGTTGTTCACGGTGGTGAAAACCAGTCTTAGTAGATAACTCAATGAAAATGTCAAGACAGTGTGTGACTGCAATAAAAAAGGCCAATGCTATGCTGGGGATTATTAAGAAGGGAATTGAAAACAAATCAGCCAGTATAATAATGCCCCTGTATAAATCAATGGTGCAACCTCATTTGTAGTACTGTGTACATTTCTGGTCACCACACCTCAAAAAGGATAAAGTGCTTGGGGCTCTATAGCTTGGAGAAATGACAACTGAGGGGTGACATGATCGAGGTTTACAAGATTATGCATGGGATAGAGGAAGCAGAGAAAGAAGTACTTTTCTCCCTTTCTCACAATACAAGAACTCATGGGCACTCAATGAAATTGCTGAGCAGTCAGGTTAGAACAAATAAAAGGAAGTACTTCTTCACCCAAAGAGTGGTTAACACATGAAATTCACTGCCACAGGAGGTGGTGGCGACTACAAGCATGGATGGCTTCAAGAGGGAATTGGATAAACATATGGAACAGAGGTCCATCAGTGGCTGTTAGCTACAAGGTATAGATAGGAACTCTTGGTCTGGGGCAAGTGATGCACTGTATTCTTGGTCCTTGGGGGGGGTCAACAGTGGGAGGGCTTCTAGTGTCTTGGCCCCACTGCTGGACCTCCTGATGGCACCTGGTATTTTTGGCCACTGTGTGACAGAGTGTTGGACTGGATGGGCCATTGGCCTGATCCAACATTGGCTTCTCTTATGTTCTTATATTCTTTCTTATCCTGTTTGGCAGCTCCAGCCATTGAAGGCCTCTCTGGTGAATGATACCAAACTGTACTTAAGCCAGCACATACTTGGGGTTAGCAGGGGTTGGCTTGCCCTTCGCCTTGAGCAGGAGCCTAATGCACTTTGAGCTTCCTCTGGCTTTGGCATAGATGACTGCATGCATGGCTACTAGACAAGAGGACTACAGGGAATCTCCACATCATCCCCCCCCAAAAAAAATTGTGTTGTCCTCTAAAGGGTCACTGGGCTTGAGTCTAACTGTTCCACATCCAGAAGCAATGAACCTCTGTACCCCAGCGCTAGAAGGCAACCTCAGGGGAAAGCCTCAGCCTCTATGCCCTGTTTGTTTGCCCTGCAGAGCAGCTGGTGGCCTACCAGGTGAAATAGGAAGCTGGACTAGATGAAGAAACAGCCCCTCCCCTTTTTTTCTTTTAAATATTTATTTATTTACCTTACCACATGCAAGCGGGCACACCTTCATTTTTACCTTGCATAATAGGCCTTGCTTTCTGTGTGTGAATGAAGAGGCTTAACTATTAACATCAAAATGAGTTTATTTTGTTTATGGTCTGCCCTTCTCACTGAGAGTCAAGGTGGATTGCAATGTAAAAACAGTGCAAACAGCATAAGACACCCAGTGAACAATGCAGTAGGACTAGTTCTTATGTTCTTATGACTACAGAATTAGAGGACAACGCAAACAACAAACTATCTGAGACAAAGGTATACTATAAATAATACAGAAAGAGGAGTACAAGGGATAGGATAATGCAGTAAAAAGCAGATGATACCTGCAATAATCATATCAATGTGGCAATATCTACATTACAGTCCTGTTCCAATGAATGCGATAAATGGGCTGGAAGTTCTGGCAATAATTTAGCACATGTTTGCTTTTGCAGTGGATAGAATGTCACACTAGGATCTGCAAGACTCTGCCATGGAAGTTTGATGAGTGTCATTAAGCCCGTCACTCGGCCTACTCTACCTCACAGGATTGTTGTTGGGGGCTGAAACAGAGGAGAGAACAGTGTTGTAAACCACTTTGTGTCCCCATCAGGGAGGAAAGCAGGCTATAAATATATACAAAAAACGGATTAGCAGATTCAGACCTCAAGGTGGTAACCAGGAGATAGTTATCCATCTGTTCCTCCATAGATGTATTTCAGGCATAATAATTAGTCTCCCATTCCCCTGCCCATTTTCCCAGTCTGCTGAAGAACCACAATTGAAGTCTGACCTTTGTTTTTACACAGCTGGGTGCTCTTGCTTCATTTAGACACTCTCTCCTCCTCCTCCTATGCTGGACAGGGCAAAGTTCACTGAGCCCTTCTAAGTCCTTCAAAAGGCACTCTAGGGACTGACTTGGCAGCTCTCTCACTTCCAGCAGAGCTGACCCTTTAGTGGCAATTTATAATCTGGTTAGAAAGGGCTCTTTTTGAAACAGCTGTTTAAAAACCAAATAAATACTTTTAAATTGGAAGAGCCCGTCCATCTTGAGGGCCCTCTGCTCCCCCTCTTCAGGGACAGTGGGTCTCAAAGCCTTAGGCAAGCAGTGGGCCTACATTCGCAAAGTAGAATGCAGAGCCTTCCTATGGCACCTTGGAGAGTCCCTTGGAGCTTTCGCAGAATCACTTCCATAACTAAGGGGACTGGAGGCAGGGTTACCAACCTTCAGGTGGAGCCTAGAGTTCTCCTGGAATTACAACTGCAGAGATCAGTTCCTCTGAAGAAAACGGCTGCTTTGGAGGGTGTATCCATGTTGAGCACTCTTTCATCCCCAAACTCCTCCCTTCCCAGGCACTGATGGGGACTGAAAACTGTTTACATTGTTCCCCTGTCCTCTGTTTTATCCTCACAACAACCCTGTGAAGTAGGTTAAGATGAGACTGTAGTCCTGTTCAGAAGTTACAATGAACTTATGTACAGTCTGTGTATAGTAGACACTTGATTTTTCTTTATACATGTGTTGAGTAATTCTCACGTTACATCCAATACATGTACAGCTAAGCATGCAGTTGAAGTCTCACATTTAGCCATTTGTAAAGTCAGGGCTATTTTGGGACAGGAACACACAGGAACGGCGTTCTGGCTGGCTTCAGAGTTGACCATGCCCACTACAGCCAAAACCTCTGCATGCGTGGCTACAGAAGGAAGGCCTGGAGAGTACCCCCCCGGCGACTCCGAGGCAGGGGGGCCCTGGAAGGATCGGGGAGGCATTTAAATGCTTTCCTGTGCCTTCCCCGTCCTGTCCAAGGGCCAGCTTGCCCGGTCTCCCCGCAGCCACGGGGCACCCAGGCAAGCCAAGGGAAGGCATGTGGTGTGGCCTAATATGCTAATGAGCTGTGCTGTTGGGGTGTGTGGCCTAATATGCTAATGAGTTTCTGCTATTAGGTGTGGCCTATTATGCTAATGACTCCCTGCTGGGCTTTTTCTACAAAAAAAGCCCTGTGCAAAGTGAATGCTTGTTGGCGCTTTCTTATAGACAGGCATACACAAGTACATGCAAGCTGAACATGCGTTTACTATAACGTAAACAGGATGTAAAGTGTACACTTTCTTTGCATGTGTGTTGAGTAATACTCATAGGACAGTCGAAGAAGAAGAGAAGGAAGAAGATAATTTATACCCTGCCCTTCACTCGGAGTCTCAGAGTGGCTTACAGTTTCCTTCCGTTCCTCTTCCCACAACACACTCTGTGAGGTAGGTGGGGCTGGGAGAGCTCTGAAAGAACTGCTCTTGACAGAACAGCTCTGAGAGAACTGTGACGGACCCAAGGTCGCATGTGGAGGAATGGGGAATTGAACCCAGTTCTCCAGATTAGAGTCCGCCACTCTTAACCACTATACCAAACAGCTGAACGTGTGATATAAACCCCACATTTATCCAGGTTCCGATCCCTGGCTTCATTGTAAACTGAATGCTTGTTGGTCCTTTCTTACAAACAGATTATGTATGTACAGGCAGGATAAGTGTGCGTTCACTGTAATGTGAACAGGCTTGTGTGACTGGCCCAAGGTCATCCAGCCAGCTTCCATGGCAGAGCAGGGATTCAAAACTGGGTTTCAAAGATCCTACTTTGATACTCTAACTGCTACACCAGATTGGTGATTAGAGGATTTAAGATTGCAGAGACATGGGTTCAAATCCGGTACAGGACATATAGCAGTTCCCTAGGATTGCCTCAGATCAACAAAAGTGCTCAGTGGAATGGTTCAGGGGGGCATTTTTATTAAATGAAAATTATTGTATTTGATTGTACTGGTTTTTGTATTGGTCCTAAATTGTTCTTCTAATTTTTGTAACCCAGCCGTTTTATGGTTTATGAGGGCTCTTATACTGTTTTTTCTTTATTGCATTTTTAAAATTTGGTAATCTGCTTTGAATCTGAACAAGAAAGGTGGGCTATAAGTAAATAAATACAAGGTTATTTTTTAATTACTGAAAATATTTTATGCTGCCTTTCCACTCAGTTTAGAGTCCCCAAGGCGATGAACAATCAAAAACATTTTAAAAGCTTTTAAAATACATACTATAAATACAATTAAAAACAACAATTAAACAAAACACACAGGAAGGAGAGTTAATGAGTGAACTACCAGAGGAAACATAAATCTTCACCAGCTGGTGGAAGACAGTGATAGAGGGGGGGCAGATGGGGACGGAGTTCTATAATTTGGTTCCATGACCAAGAAGGCCCTTTATCTGGTTGCTGTCTTTCTAGCATCACATGGAGGGCACCCAAAGAAGGGCTCCTAAGGTTACTGTGCCAGTCAGGTAGGTAGGTTCATATAAAAACAGGTGGTGTGATGGCTGCAATTTTGCAAGAACAGGCTGATTTATTTTTTAATGGCTTCTCTGCAGTAGCCACTCAGGGTTGGCAGCAAATGCAACCAGATAGGTATTAATGGCCAGTGAGGGGAGATTTTAGTCAACCTGAAATGCTCTCTACCAGACTGAAGTCTCTCTGCATTGGACTGCATTGGACTACTAGGGGAAAGCATAACGGGCAGGGCCGGCTCGCTCACTAGGCGTTTGCCTAGAGCGCGCCGGCCCTTAGGGGTGCCAAACTGCACCTGCCCCCTCGCCAAAAGCCCCCCCCCCGCCAAAAGCCCTGCATTTCCACGGCCAGGTGACCCCCGCCCCCGCCTCTTTGGCTGGCTAGCTTCTCCCTGCCTGCCCCCTTGGCTTCCCAGCTGAGTGCTTCTCCTCCTCCTCCTCCTCCTCCTGGGGACTGGCAGCTGCAGCAGCAGGGCCCAGGGAGCGACGGCTTGTGTGTGCCCCACTGGTCAGCCTCTTCTCCGGGTGCCCTGGTGGGCACACGGGGGGGCGCCAGAACTGATCCTCACCTAAGGTTTACCCCCCCCCCTCCCCCCCCCCCCCCCCACCGGAGGAATATGGGGAGAGGAACAACCTCTATCTTCAGGGGCGGGCGGGTTAAGTGTCCATGAGAAGTGGGTGGGCTGGGAAAACCAGGCAACCCCACCCCCTTTCCCCCAGCAAATCCCGCCCTGCAAATTTTGTCCTTTGAATTTATTTAAGCGCCCTGGGCTGTGCTAACGGCGCCGAACGTAGAAGCGGAGAGATTGTCCGGTTTGGTGGGGGAAGGCCAGCTCGTGGAGGGGAAACCGGTGGGTAGCCCACTCCGGTAACGGAGGCGGAGGAGAAAACGAGGCAGAGCCGAGCGAAATTTGCATCTGATTCCACCAGCAGCAGGCAGCCCGGTTGGAGAAACGGCTGAACGAAGCAGAAGCCTGCATTTTGCAAAGCCCGGGGGGGGGG
>NW_015165859.1:2804-18091 GCF_001447785.1 Gekko japonicus | reverse complement strand
CTTGCTTTGCATTTCTGTGGTTGCCTATTTCGATCGGGCTCTCCCTGGGACTCTGTGTATGTGTGTTGGAAGGGCGGGTTGCATTTCCATTCTCCCTGGATTCCGGTAATGCGCCGTGCTCTTTCCACCAATAAAATGAAGGGGGAGTCAGCCGCGTGGATGATGTTGGCCTGGGGAGCAGGTGGGCAAGGTCGGCGACGGGGATTCAAGGGTTGCGCCTTGCGTGCGGGGAGCCCCGTCTCCCGCGGAGGGACGCTCCTCCCCAATTGGCGTTCCTCTCCCCAGCAGCACCTCTGGGGGTGACGACCAAGGTGGCGAAAGGACCCCGCTCTCTCTCCCTGGCCTGGGCTTTTGCAGTTCCTAGCTGCAGCCGAGAAGGGATGGAGCTGCGAAAGAGGTAGCGCCCGGCTTGCCCCCCCTCCCCCCAGTTCAACCCTTCCCTCGGCCGGGGATGGGGTTACGTGGCTTGGGAAGAGCGGCCCGGCCATCCTAAGCAGAATTTTGCGGTCTTCCAAGCAGAAGAAAAGAGCAAGAGACAGATTAACCGAGGCTACCCATCTTGATCAGTCTCCTAAGGCAACTGACTTCCATAGGTTTAGAAAGGTGTAACTCCGTGTGGTGGCAGCACTATTAGTTGTAGCTTCCCGGTGGCAATCTTAGGGTAGTACAGCCTCTCTGGTGCCCTGGTTAGATTACTGGATGTGGCACCTGCCATGAAGGGCACTGGGAACATAAGAGACGCCAATGTTGGATCAGGCCAAAGGCCCATCTAGTCCAACACTCTGTCACACAGTGGCCAAAAACACCAGGTGCCATCAGGAGGTCCACCAGTGGGGGAAACATCACAGGATTGTTGTGTGGCTACAATGGAAGAGGGGACAACCACATATGCTGCTGCATTGTGCTCCTGGAAGCAGGGCAGGGAGAAAAGGAGAGGAATCAGTAATGCTGTCCAGTGCTTGAACCAAAGTGCCTGGCTGGTATGATAATGGTACTGTCTAATAGTGTACTATGTGGCATGCCCATCAGAAAAATAGCAAAGACCATGCTGAGGGAGTGGAGAAGGAAAAGAGCAGGGGGGGGGGGGTGGCCTGTCCAAGCCCTAGAGAACTTGTAGAACCCTGGAAGGGAGATTTCTTTTATTCCCCTCTGCTCCTACCTGGTTCTTTGATGTCCCCCAGTTTATCATCTTCTGATGTAGTTTTGTTTGGTCTGTCTATCATGGGACAAAGTTATCCTGATATATTCTTCTTAATGGAGTGGTATTGTAGATTCTGATGAATCTTTTTTTCCCCCCCAGCAAGGATCCTTTGCAAGTGGAGGTGTCTTGGAAATGACCCCCCAGGACCCCACTGGTGCTGTTTTGGGCTCCTGGGGGCTCCTCTTCCTACTTCTTGCCCCTCTACCCTGCGATTTGTGCCCATTCCGCTGTGAGTGCTCAGAACCAACTCGTACCGTGAAGTGTGTTCAGAAGGAGCTGACCGTCGTCCCAGCTGGTATTCCACGATATACCCGCAACCTCTTTATAATCAAGAACCAGATCACGCGCATTGGTAGCCAGGACTTCCAAGGGCTGCCCAGTCTGGTTACCCTCTCACTGGCAAACAACAGGTAACGCTTTCTGAAAACAAGGGGACTGGGGGTGGGTGGGTGTATATTTACAAATTATTTCCATCTCAAAGAGGCAGCTGGGAAATGCAAAGGGATTAACTGAAACAAAATGTCGATTGCATCCTATTAAAAATTCCCTCCCTACAAACCCATAGCCAGAAATGTTACAGTGAAGGCCGTCTGCTTTTGAGAGTTCCAACTAGTGTAGTGGTTACAGTGCTGGATCTGGGAGACCCAGATTCTGACCCCCACTTTGCTATGGAAGCTTCCTGGAACATGTGACATTCATCTATTCAAGTGCTGCACAATCTTGTGCTCTCTTGCCTTTCATGTGGAAGCGCAGGCATTGCCATGGTAATAAGCTTGCCTGTGCTGACAACAAAGGCTCTGGACTCTCAAATTCCTGCCTGTGGGACAAGGTCTACTGCACATCCCTACCTGGATTTCCATTGTAGAGTTTACTCCCTCCCATGCTTACGAAGCACTGACATGGGAGGGAACTGCAAAAAAAAATTATCCACTTGCTTTTAATTATTGTATAATATGCTGGATATGGTTTTATGTTTTTGTTTTTAGAATTTGTACTTCGCCTAGAGCCCCACAATCATGGGGATTAGGTGATTAATAAATTTAATGAGCTAAATAAATCAATCAGTCCCTTTTCTGAGACCTTCTGGCTAGAGGCGTTGACCTCCAGTGATCTTTTGACTTCCCACTGCATTGCCTGGGGCAGCTGCAGCAGGACCAGTGTAGGTTCAGATCTGTTTGGATGACTTCCGGTGGTGCATGCAGAAGTGTCTTTGGGAAAAGATGACTGCTTTCCTGATGCATGGCCTGCGTTTTTCCTGTGTTGTGTCAATACTTATGCTTTGAGAGAGATTACTCCGAAGTGGCTCACAGTAATCACGAAATGGAAGCCTTGCTGACATGCCTGTAAATTCAAAAAGGCAAGGCAGGGCACAGAAGAGAAAATTAGTTTTCTCCTTGTTGTGTGTGTATGTGGGGGGAAGTGGCTGATGACATCATTCTTCCCTCCTCCATTTATCCTCACAACCAGCACCCTTTGAGATGGGCCAGGCTGAGGGAGACAGAGTGACTGGCCCAAGGTCAACTGGTGAGTTTCCACGTCAGAATGAGGATTCAAACCTGGGTCTCCCAGATCCTAGTTGG
This sequence comes from Gekko japonicus, assembly GCF_001447785.1. Taxonomy (NCBI): domain Eukaryota; kingdom Metazoa; phylum Chordata; class Lepidosauria; order Squamata; family Gekkonidae; genus Gekko; species Gekko japonicus. The sequence continues at coordinate 15,310 of NW_015165859.1, read as the reverse complement.
GACACTCTACCCCTTACCCTGTGCTAGGAATGAGGAGGAAATTAAAATTTGCATCCAGTTACGATCATGTTGACTTGTATGTAAACTTTCTCATACCTCCGCTACCTTTGGGAAGATTTTTTTAGCTCCTGACTTGCTGATATTCCAGAGAAGCAGCAAAGCCAAGCAACAGCTTTTTAAAGTACTGTAAGAGGTTTCTGGGAAGTTGGCAAGGTCCATGGATGCTAGGACCAAGGCAGTTTAGGTGTGGATCTATCTTCCGTGAGTCTGCCTAATCCCTTTGGGCAGTGAGTTCCATAAGGTAATTCTGTGTTGTGTGACGTGCATCCTTTCATCTGTTCTGAATCTACTGCCTGTCAGCTTCTTGGGTGTCCTCAAGTTCACATGGGAAAGAGAGAAAGTTCTCTCCACCTGCATTCTCCCCACCAAGCATAATTCTGTAATCCTCTATTGCACACACACACCCCACAGTTACCAGAACAATACGCAGGGGTCCTTTCGTAGAAAAAGAGCTAGGGGAACTCATTAGCATAACTCATTAGCATATGCCACACCCCCTGACATCACCGGAAGTGTGTCATAAGGCCACACCCCCTGACATCACCGGAAGTGTGTCATAAGGCCACACACCCCGCCCCCAACGGTCCCAGCCGCCTCTGCCGACCCATGAGGGGCCCGGCGGTGGACCTGCAAGGCCGGCGGGAGTGCAAGGAAGCCCCGCGAAGGCCCTTCCTGGCCCAGGCAGGCAGAGGTGGGGAGAGGCACGGAGGAAGCAACTTACCCTCCTTCTTCTTCTGCCTCCTCCTGGATGAATGAGGGCCGGAAGCGGGGGGCGGGGCTTCGTCATGTGCCCCACCCCCCGTACCTCACCCGGGGGAACTGCGATCCCCCGCGATCCCCCCCGAAATGACCTCTGACAATACGTAGTATTATAAATGTGGCTACATGAAAGATGTCTAAAAAGTCTGCAACGAGGGAAGCAGAGCTCAGAGTTGTAGCTCTGTGTTCCTTGAGTGCTGCTGTGGATTGTTCTCCAATACCCAAAGGGACTTCCACAGGATTAATTTTTGCATGGGGAGTATTCTAAATTACTGAAGACTAGTCTGTTTTCTTTTTCCAGGATCAGCACGGTGGAGTCCCAGGCATTCTCCAACCTACAGAGCCTACATTATCTGGATTTGAGTAACAACCCCCTGTTTACCATTCACCCTGAAGCTTTCAGTGCCATGACTAACTCTATCCAGGAGCTAAATCTTAGCCATTCACTGTACAACTCGTCTGCTATCCACTCCTTGGAGACAGCCCTTGCCCGAGGAGGCTTCCGGAATCTCTCCAGGCTAGAGTTGACCAGCAATGAGATTGTATACTTGCCACCAGGCATTTTCTCTGGCCTTCACAAGCTCAAGCACCTGGACCTGCGGAACAACTCTCTGGTGGACATTAAGAATTCCACTTTTTCTGGCCTTAACCTCAAGTTCCTTGATCTGACCTTGAATGCCTTCAGGACTCTGGGAAGAGAAGCTCTGTCTGTGTTTGGGAGGCAGCCACACCTCCGTATCTTCCTCAAGGACAATCCTTTTGTGTGCAATTGTGACATTGAGGATCTGGTGAGCTGGCTGAACCAAAGCTGGCAGGTGGCTGATGTGGACAAACTGGCTTGTGTCTTCCCTCAGGAACTGCAGAACACCTCCTTGGTGGACCAAGCAGGGTCAGAGTTGGAGTGCCACTCCAGCCAAGCTGAAGAAAATGCTTTTCAGACTTCATATGCCGCCTTGGGTGTGGCCCTTGGAGTAATTGGTGTCATTTTCCTCTTTGTGCTTTATCTAAACCGTAAAGGTATCAAGATGTGGGTGAACAGCATGTGGGATACTTGCCAGAACTTTCTGGAAGAGTATCATTATCGTTATGAGATGGATTCTGATCGCCGTATTGCACAAGTGTTGGCGTTGGACATATAACACTTCTCTTGGTGACTGTTTTGCTTTTGGAGGGGGGGGGTCTTGTTCCTGTCAGGGAATCTGACAAAGTCCATCTGTCCTTACAACAAAGACTGCCTTTTTCACAGCAAAATGTCTGCAGATAAGGTTCTTGATACAGAGTTGAGGAACCTCAGATGAATGTATGAAGCCAGTTTACTCATAGTTAGACCAACATCTAGCTCAATGTTGTTTACTGTGACTGGCATTAACTTTCCAGAATCTGGTTAGGAAAGACTTTTCTTTGCCCATCTGGTCCTGAGATGCTTTAACTGGAGATGCCGAGGACTGAACCTGGGACCTTCTGCACACAGAGCAGAAGCTTTACCCCTGAGCCACAGCCCTTTTCCAGTCTCAATGTATAGTCCTCATACATAAGTGTTCTGCAGACTTCAGCCTTTTAGATTCCCCCTGTGCATGGGGGTGAAATAATCTGTCACAATTCTCAAGTGCCATCACCAATTTTTTAGGCTCGTTGGAGACCAGGTGTCAGGGATTTTTCCCACCTGACCTTCAAGGTCAGGGAGAGGGTTTTCCCCTCCTTGTTTCTGTGGACCAATGATCTATCTTGCTGGTTCTTGGAAAACTCTGGAGCTTATGCCGTATTGGTGATAGTCATGGAAGTCTGTCATAGCCAAAGCAACCAGAACAGACATCAGTGTGGTATAGTGGTTAGAGTGTTGAACTAGGACAGTGATGGCGAACCTTTTAGAGACCGAGTGCCCAAACTGCGACCCAAAACCCACTTATTTATTGCAAAGTGCCAACACGGCAATTTAACCTGAATACTGAGGTTTTACTTTAGAAAAAAAAACAACTCATACATTAACTTAAGATGATCCGAACAAAGTAAGGAAAGCAATCCCAAATGCTTTCATTTACTTAAAATTATTTGGCAGAAAATTTGACACTTTAATGATGGTCTGGGCCTGGCTGGGGCGATGGCATGCGTGCCCACAGAGAGGGCTCTGAGTGCCACCTCTGGCACCCGTGCCATAGGTTCGCCACCGCTGAACTAGGATCTAAGAGACCTAGGATTGAATCCTCACGTGGAAGATCGCTTGGGTGGTCTTGGGCCACTTGCACACTCTCAGCCTAATCTATCTCATGGAGTTTTTCTGATGATAAAATGGAGAAGAGGAGAGTAGAACATTGAAAGCTGTTTGCATTCCCATTGGGGAGAAAGGCTGGGTATAAGTAAAGTAAATGTAAAAATAAAATAAACATAACAGCAACCATGCTGGATTAGACCAGTGGTACTTCTAGTCCAACATCCTGTTTTATACATTTGCTAATGAGATGCTCCAGGAAAGTGGTCTCAGAGGCCAAGGAATTCCCTATTGTTGCCCCCCACCTTCGCCCAGGAAGGCCAGAAAGGGTAGCACTAATTGTAAAGGCTCTGTTTAAAGAGCCAGTTTTTGTCTCACTTCCTCATGCTTGACCTAGTCTGCAGGCCTTTCTTTCCAGGTTCGTTTAGACCTCCTTCAGAATCAGACCTGATCTAGCTATTCAGGATCTCTTTGTTCTATGAATGTGTCACTTCAGAATTGGAGAGTGGGAACCCCTTCTTGAAATGCTGCACCATGCCAAACCTCCCTGAACACAGAGAACAAGCATGTTGGGCAGACGTTTATATATTTTTTTTCTTGCTGGGGTGCATCCTGTGCTGCTTTTCATTTCTCTGTTTCACCCCTTCTCTTATGCTCCAGGGCTTTAAGAAAAAACATCAGGCATTGAGCAAGCATGTTCATATCAAACTTTTTATCATCATAAAAGCCAGTCTGTTTTATTTGCCTTAACCACAGCTGTGGACAGGGGAGGAGAGGAGTGGCTTCGTGACTGTCACGGTGGCCAGCCAATCAGTATTCTGAACACATGGCTTCAGAAACTGGCTGTTCCTGAGCTCAGTTCTCTGAGGAAGATTTGGGCAGAAGAGGATGCATAATTAGTGGATAAATATGCACATTAGGGTTACCAGTTTTGTGGACTGCAGCAATCTTGTAGAAATCAATGATCAGCCCTATGGCCTAGACCAGGCCATAGTCATCTTCAGCTTGGGGACTGGATCTTCCATCCTTTAGATATGGGAGGAGGGGGGCACTAGGGGAGCTCCAAGGCCCCAAAAAGTTGGTATCTGAGGTGCCCTGTTATTTGTCACTGAGAGGTGATGATCTGGACATTTGGCGAGTACCACTTCTTGAGCAAAATTTCCTTATGAATAGTGCCTGCCAGGGCAAGCTTCCAGTCTGGGATGGAGGCCCCAAAATATTTGGGACAGGGTGGGGCTCTCAAATTATGAGAGAGCCAGCCATGTAATTTTATTTGCAGACCTTACTGGTAGAACAGTCTCTTAAATTAACGACTTAGAGCAGCATTGGTGCTCTAACATGAAATACTAATCCAGCCCGGTTCCAGCCTGCTGTAAATAATTGTTGGGGTTCCATTAATCCCAGGCTTTATTGATGGAAGGCTGGCACAAAGACAGCTTTCTCAAAAGAGAGAAGGGGTGTGGGAAACATTTGCAGTACTGTAACCCAGATCATCGCCTGTTGGGTTTCGGCAGTTTGTCTTGAAGAGAGCCTGTGAAATTTTGTAGATCAAAGGCTGCCATATGGACAGTCAAGACTGCCTTCTCATACCAAAAGGATTTGGGCATAAATATCTCTGTGTATAAATGTATGTAGTTAAGATGTGCAAAAGATATTTAGGAAGTTAAAATAGGAATTTTAAAACCTTTTTCCAAAATGCTCAGCTGAATACTATTGAGCAAATCAATTAAGGGACTGAAGCCAAAAGCTTCCTTGGAGAAATGTTATGGTGTCCATCGATCAAGATTACATGTTTGTGGAAAGACAGATCTTTCACTTCCTCAGTCTGTTAACTATAGAGACCATTTTTTTCATTCCCATCTGTATTATGGATCACCAAGATCTTGAAAGCTATTTTTAAATTCTGAAAAAAAAACATACCTGTCTTACTAGGTGGGAATATCTCCATTACATATAGCAAACTCCTGTTGCATACAATAAACGACTGCTGCAAGGATTGGTGTTCCTACCATCTTGCAGTGATAGCTTTATCAAGGGAACTGATAAATCTGTAGAAACAATGAAGATATGAACATTACACATATATCTCACATCATAAATATGCAACAATGGAAATAAGACTCACAGATTAATTCAGTTTGCCCTAAAAGACATAATAAAGCTCTTTACAAGCCACTTTGCAGACTCCTAAATTAAAATTTAGAATATATTTGTATATATGTCTTACTAGGGTAGAACTCCCTTCCTCACAATTTAAAAAAAACTGGCTTTAGATAATTCTTCAACATAGCTACATTCTGCATTAAACTCAGACTGATCTAGCTGCTGGCTTGTCTTGTAGTTGATGTATGATGTTAGCAGATTTGCATGCAATATGAATATATTGATGTGTTATTTTTCTTGAGACAGATTATCAGAATGGCTGGGGAACACCAGTCCTCACAGCAGACTGTGTGTGTGTGTTTCTTTGGAGGGTTTTTATAGCTGGTTTTGATTCCATTTCCTTTGAAGATGCTGGACTCTGATGAATTGACTAGTTTATATGTGCTCAATCCCTTTGAATGAGGTGAGATTGGGATAATGGAGGAGCAGGGACTGTTAGGCCATGTGACCCAAGTGGCTGTGCAGGGCACCACCATAGGGTAAGGATACCACTAGACTGCTTCCTTCCAGTTGGTGGAGCTGCAAGAAGAAGCGACAGATCTGGCTTGCTATTACTGCCTGGTCCAATGCAAGCCTTTGACATGCTGCTCATTTGGGGCAGCAAAATACCGTGAGCCAGCCCTGTGGAAGAGCTTGCCGTCTCCTAGAGCCATTCTTCTACATTGTCCTGCGTGTTCACCTACCTCAGGGTGTCCGTTGTGAGGATAGGAAGGGAAGGAGATTGTAAGCCACTCTCAGACGCCGAGTGATGTGTGGGGTATAAACCCAATCTTCTTCCCACTGAACTTCACTGCCTTTTAAAATGTGTGGCACGTATAGCGTTACCAGCTTTTAGGTAGGGCCTGGAGTTCTGGGATTACTATTAGTCTCTAGGCTGCATAGGTCATTCTCCCTGGAGAGAATGGCAGCTTCAGAGTTGAGACTCTATGCTATACCACAGAGCGGTAGAAATGGAAGTCCTACGGTGACATCACATCTCTCCATAGCTCCTTCCTTCCTACCCCAAATTTTACTCTTCCCAGGCACCACGCCCAAATCTTTAGGAGTTTCCCAAGATGGAGCTGGGAACCCTGAGCACATGTGTTGAGATTGTGTCAATGGAAGTGAGCAAATAGGTTTTGGTTTGGATGCAGGCTGATCTAAGCTGAATGCTGGTGCTTAACCATTTGAAACCATTGAATCTCCATCCCTCCTCACTTCTCCTTCCTCCCTCCTCTCTTTCCCCCTCTCTCTGTACTTCTACAGTGGGTAATCAACTGTATATATATCTTAGTACATGCAGGGTATGAGTTGGCAAGCTGTACACTGCAAAGAAGGGTTTAGTATTGCTCAATTTTAGCAAAGAATGCAGACAGGGTCATTGCCAACCTGCTGCATTTTGGTGTGTTACCCGCAAGTTCCATAATTATTTATTTATTTATTTTAATTTATTTTCATACTTATACCCCGCCCTCCCCCGTGGGCTCAGGGCGGCTTACAGAGGCAAGAACAACTTGCCATGGTAAAACAATAATATACATAACAATTTAAAACATGTGCTACATATTAAAATCTTAATTAAACAAAGTGCTCAGTGCTATTCATAATCTAAGGATGGCGGGTCGTATGTCCAAAGTCCCAAGAAGACGGCAGAAGGATTCTTCCATACTGGATGTTTAATCGGGACCTCAGGGCGATGGTAGTATAGTAGGGGCAGCGGCTCCTACTCGAAAGCCTGGCGGAAGAGCTCCGTCTTGCAGGCCCTGCGGAACTGCATAAGATCCCGCAGGGCCCTGATCTCCTCCGGGAGCTCATTCCACCAGGTAGGAGCCGCCACCGAAAAAGCCCTGGTCCTCGTGGCGGCTAGTTTGACATCCTTGGGGCCCGGGATGACTAATAAATTTTGGGCCCCTGACCGTAGTGCTCTTGGGGGAACATACGGGGAAAGGCGGTCCTTCAGGTAGGTTGGACCCTAGCCATGTAGGGCTTTATAGGTAACGACCAGCACTTTGAAGCGAATCCGGTACGCTATTGGCAACCAGTGCAGTGCTTTCAGCGCAGGCCGCACATGGTCCCTTCTAGAGAGACCCATTAACAGCCTGGCTGCAGCATTCTGCACCAGTTGCAGCTTCCGGATTTGCGACAGAGGCAGCCCCATGTAGAGAGCGTTACAGTAGTCTAGCCTCGAGGTGACCATCGCGTGGATCACTGTGGCCAGGTCATAACGGTCAAGGTAGGGGACCAACTGCCGTGCCCGCCTAAGATGGAAGAAGGCGGACTTGACAGTGGCTGCCACCTGGGCCTCCATCGTTAGTGTGGAGTCCAGGAGCACCCCCAAACTCCGAACCCCAGACGCTGGCACCAAAGGTACCCCATCGAAGGTCGGGAGAGGGAGCCCCCACCCCGACCCGACTCAGGCCCAGGACCTCCGTCTTCGTCAGGTTTAGTTTCAATCGGCTCAGCCGGAGCCAACCAGCCACAGCTTCTAATGCCCGATGAAGGTCATCGGGACTCGAGTTCGACCGGCCACCCAGCATCAGATAGAGCTGGGTTTCATCTGCATACTGATGACACCCAAGCCCATAACTCCGGGCAATCTGGGCAAGGGGGCGCATATAGATATTAAATAGCATCGGGGACAACACTGCTCCCTGTGGCACCCCACACTCAAGGGGATACCTACGGGAGCGCCGGTCCCCGAGAACCACCCTTTGTCTCCGACCTTGCAGGAAAGAGGCAAACCATTGAAGGGCAAGCCCCTGAATCCCCACGTCGGCGAGGCGGTGGGTCAGCAAATAATTATGGGACAGGGAGAAAAAGTTTTCTTCATTCACTTTCTCCACCCCGTGCATAAATTTATAAACCTCTTTCATATCCCCCTTAGTTTTCTTTTTTTCTGAACTGAAAAGTCCCAGACTCTTCAGCATTTCTTCTGAGGAAAAGTTCTCCAACCCCTTAATCATATTTGTTGTTCTTTTCTGCACACACACACACACCCCAGCTCTATGATATCACCTGCCAATATTCTCCCTTAGTTGGGCAATTATGAAAGATCAGGTATTGTTCATATTCTGGCACCCCTTAAAACTGGAAGTTCAGTTTTGGGAGACCCCCAACCCCCAGTTTCAGGAGCTAAAAGCGCAATTGGGGAATAAAAATGTGTAAGATTAAAAGCTGGCAGCAGCCGAACTCCAAAATGCATGACTTCTAGTTCGACCCCATGCTGAGCTACTCTAGCCCTAGCCCCTTTGGTTTCAATTAGTTTAGATCAGAATAACTGCAGAGAATTCCACTGCAGGATTGTTGGAAATAATGCAGGAAAAAATATTACTTGTTCTTCTAGACCCAAGGAGGTATAGAGTTGCTCACTGGTTTTAACTCTTGACAAGGGTGTGTATATTACAGATCTTTGACTAGTGGAGAATCATCCCGTGAAGGGTTTTCTCAGAGGTCATTTTGGGGGGGAATGTGGGGGAACACAGTTCCCCCGGGTGAGGTACGGGGGCGGGGCACATGACGAAGCCCCGCCCCCTGCTTCCGGCCACCCCGCTTCCAGCCCTCATTCAGCCAGGAGGAGGCAGGAGAAGAGGGAGGGTAAGTTGCTTCCTCCCCGCCTCTCCCCACCCCTGCCTGCCTGGGGCCAGGGAGGGCCTTGGCGGGGCCTCCTCGCACTCCCGCTGGCCTTGCAGGTCCACCGCCGGGCCCCTGATGTCAGGGGGTGTGGTATATGCTAATGAGTTATGCTAATGAGTTCCCCTAGCTCTTTTTCTACGAAATGACCCCTGGGTTTTCTAGCACCGAGATACACTGAAAGGGAAAGGCATACATGTACTCCGGACTCTTTTTGTAGCAGGAACTCCTTTGCATATTAGGCGACACACCCCTAATGTAGCCAATCTTCCAATCTAGCCCCTGTAAAATGAGCCCTGTAAGCTCTTGGAGGATTGGCTAGATTAGGGGTGTGTACTGCCAGGAGGAGGACAGTCAGTTGTAAGTGGGGAGTAGGGCCATAGCCAGTGCCCCTCACTAGATGGGGCTGTTGTATGTTCTACTGGAGTCCAGGAGCCAAAGAGATTTCCTCATAACTCACAGAAAACTTCTATAAGCCTGTCACTGAGCCGCCACCGTCTCTATGTGTTTTTTTTTATTGTCTCAATAAATTGTTAGAATACATTAAATAAGAAATCATCTTCTAAAGGTCAGTGGCATTTGCTTCTAAAGAAAAAGCCAGTGTGGTGTAGTACCTGAAGGAGCTGATCAGGACTTGAGAGAAGCAAGTCCAAATTCCTCCTGAGGGCCTAATTGTATGATAGGCTTGGAGTTTTGCGTAAGGAGCTCCCAGGGTTTGGTCAACTCACCAAGTACGTGAGGGCTTGATTTGGATTGGGACCTCAGGGTATGGGTGTGTATGTGTCCTCGTTCTGTTCTTTCAGTCAAAAATGGCCTTCAGGGATGGCTACTTGCCAAGTGTCAAATGCACATATATACATTTGCACAACGGGGCAAGTAGTACTCCCCAAAAGCAGTTTTCGATTGGGCAAATGATGGTAGGAGGCTTAAAAGCCCTTTCCCCTCATGCTATGGTCTCAATCAAAATTAAGCCCCTGTGTGCCTGGTGAGTTAAAAAGTAATTGACCCTACATGGAATCCCCAACACATTGTATAGTTACGTCCAGAAACATGAAGCTCTATGGATGACCTTGACCCTCTCACTTGTTCTTTCAACCTAACCTACCTCACAAGCTTGTTGTAAGGATAAAATGGAGGAGAGGAGAACCACATACTGAGTTCTTTGGAGACCAAATGGGCTAAACTTGCATAAATTATTTCTTGTCCCTTTTAATAATCTGCCATTCTCAGAATCACACAACCGTGATGTATTATGCCAAAAAAGTCTCCAAAGACTAGAAATTTCTTTTTCCAATATTCAGTTTACTGGAAGCAATTCAAACGCCATCAACACCATAAGAACATAAGAACATAAGAGATGCCAATGTTGGATCAGGCCAAAGGCCCATCCAGTCCAACACTCTGTATCCCACAGTGGCCAGAAATACCAGTGCCATCAGGAGGTCCACCAGTGGGGCCAGGACATTAGAAGCCCTCCCACTGTTGACCCCCCCCCCAGCACCAAGATGACAGAGCATCACTTGCCCCAGAGTCCCTATCTATACCTTGTGGCTAATAGCCACTGATGGACCTCTGCTCCATATGCTTATCTAATTCCCTTTTGAAGCCGTCCATGCTTGTAGCCGTCACCACTTCCTGTGGCAGTGAATTCCAAGTGTTAATCACTCTTTGGGTGAAGAAGTACTTCCTTTTATCCGTTCTAACCCGACCGCTCAGCAATTTCATGGAGTGCCCACGGGTTCTTGTATTGTGAGAAAGGGAGAAAAGTACCTCTTTCTCTACCTGCTCTTTCCCATGCATAATCTTATAAACCTCAATCATGTCACCCGTCAGTCGTCGTTTCTCCAAGCTAAAGAGCCCCAAGCGCCTTAACCTTTCCTCATAGGGAAAGTGTTCCAACCCTTTTATCATTCGAGTTGCCCTTTTCTGCACTTTGCCCAAAGCTATAATATCCTTTTTAAGGTGTGGTGACCAGAATTGCACACAGTATTCCAGATGAGGTCGCACCATTGATTTATATAGCGGCATTATGATATTGGCTGATCTGTTTACAATACCCTTCCTAATAATCCCCAGCATAGCATTGGCCTTCTTTATTGCAGTCACACACTGTCTCGACATTTTCAGTGAGTTATCTACTACAACTCCAAGATCTCTCTCTTGATCAGTCTCTGCCAGTTCAGACCCCATCAACGTGTATTTATATTTAGGATTTTTGGCTCCAATGTGCATCACCTTGCACTTGGCCACATTGAACCCCATTTGCCATGTTGACGCCCACTCGCCCAACTTTGACAGATCCCTTTGGAGTGCCTCACAATCCTCACTGGTTTTCACCACCCTGAACAACTTCGTATCATCCGCAAATTTAGCCACTTCACTGCTTACTCCCAACTCCAAATCATTAATGAACAAGTTAAAAAGCAGTGGACCAAGTACTGATCCCTGTGGTACCCCACTGCTTACACCCCTCCACTGGGAGAACTGCCCATTTATACTCACTCTCTGTTTTCTATTAATTAGCCAGTTTTTGATCCATAAAAGGACTTGTCCTTTTATCCCATGATTTTTGAGCTTACTTAGGAGCCTTTGATGAGGAACTTTATCAAAAGCTTTCTGGAAGTCAAGGTAAATAATAAACCATGCATATTATATCTTGTTTCGTGTATAACTGTATCAAATTGAGTAGAGTTGAAATACCTATATTTATATTATTAGTATTAGCAAGAGAATAACACAAGGGTGTACAAACAACTGACTGTTATATAACTGTTTTTGTTGTTCAGTTGCACAGTCGAGTCCAACTCTTCGCGATCCCATGGGCCACATCAAGACATCCTGTCTTCCGCTGTCCTCTGAAGTTTTCTCAATTTCATGTTCGTTGCATCTATGACACTGTCTAACCATCTCATCCTTTGCCGTCCCCGTCTTCTTTGACCTTCAATCTTTCCCAGCATCAGGGTCTTCTCCAGTGAGTGCTCCCTTCTCATTGGGTGGCCAAAGTATTTGAGCTTCAGTTTCATTATCTGGCCTTCCAGGGAACAGGCAGAATTGATTTCTTTTAGGATTGACTGATTTGATCTTCTTGCAGTCCAAGGGGCTCTCAAGAGTCTTCTCCAGCCCCATAGTTCAAAAGAATCTATTCTTCGGCGTTCAGCTTCCTTATAGTCCAACTCTCGCAGCCATACATGGCTACTGGGAATACCATTGCTTTGACCATGCGGACTTTTGTTGGCAGGGTGATGTCTCTACTTTTTATCATGCTGTTTAGGTTCGCCATCGCTTTCCTCCCAAGGAGCAGGCGTCTTTTAATTTCATGGCTCCTGTCACAATCGGCAGTGACCTGGGATCCCAGGAACGTGAAGTCTGTCACTACTTCCACGACTTCCCCTTGTATTTGCCAAGGAGTGAAGGAGTGATGGGGCCGGATGCCATGATCTTAGTTTTTTTGATGTTGAGCTTCAAGCCCACTTTTGCGCTCTCCTCTTTTACTCTGAGCAAGAGGCTCTTTAGGTCCTCTTCACTTTCTGCCATTAGAGTGGTATCGTCTGCATATCTGAGGTTGTTGATCTTTTCCCCAGCAATCTTAATTCCCGCTTGTGATTCATCCAGGCCAGCATTTCGCATGATGTACTCTCCATATATATTAAATAAGCAAGGTGACAATATACATCCTTGTCGTACTCCTTTTCCTATGTTAAACCAATCA
>NW_015165859.1:0-433 GCF_001447785.1 Gekko japonicus | reverse complement strand
GTCAGCGGTGATCTGGGATCCCAGGAACGTGAAGTCTGTCACTGCTTCCACGACTTCTCCTTCTATTTGCCAAGGAGTAATGGGGCCAGATGCCATGATCTTAGTTTTTTTGATGTTGAGTTTCAAGCCAACTTTTGTGCTCTCCTCTTTCACTCTGAGCAAGAGACTCTTTAGGTCCTCTTCACTTTCTGCCATTAGAGTGGTATCATCTGCATATCTGAGGTTGTTGATGTTCTTCTGTCAGCTAAGCTGCCATGAATAGAGAGAGAGGTTCTGATTGTTATGCATTCCTTCCCATGCGCTTAATTGCTTCCCAGCTGCAACGCTTATCTGTAAAGAGGTACTGGAGGAGTGTGGTGTCTACCTTCCGTGGGATCGTTCTGGTTCCCAGCTTGGCTACCATTAGAGGCTAATTGGGTATGGCTGGGGGGGG